>NC_063336.1:74037762-74076144 GCF_021869965.1 Rhincodon typus | reverse complement strand
TCCCTCACACCCCCTCCCTGCAATAACAACCAAAACAGAACCCCCTCATCCTCACGTACCACCCCACCAACCTCCGGATTCAATGCATCATCCTCTGACACTTCCGCCATCTGCAATCTGACCCCACCACCCAAGACATTTTTCCCTCCCCACCCTTATCTGCTTTCCAGAGGGACCACTCTCTCCGTGACTCCCTTGTCTGCTCCACACTCCCCTCCAGCCCCACCACACCCGGCACTTTTGCCTGCAACTGCAGGAAGTGCTACACCTGCCCCTACACCTCCGCCCTTACCCCCATCCTAGGCCCCAAGAAGACTTTCCACAACAAGCAGATGTTCACCTGCACAGCTGCTAATGTGGTATACTGCATCCGCTGTTCCCGTTGTGGCCTCCTCTACATCGGGGAAACCAAGCGGAGGCTTGGGGACCGCTTTGCAGAACACCTACGCTCGGTTCACACTAAACAACTGCACCTCCCAGTCGTGAACCATTTCAACTCCCCCTCCCATTCCTCAGACGACATGTCCATCCTGGGCCTCCTGCAGTGCCACAACGATGCTACCCGAAGGTTGCAGGAACGGCAACTCATATTCCACTTGGGAACCCTGCAGCCCCCAATGGTATCAATGTGGACTTCACAAGCTTCAAAATCTCCCCTCCCCCTACTGCATCCCAAAACCAGCCCAGCTCGTCCCCACCTCCCTAACCTGTCCTTCCTCCCACCTATCCCCTCCTCCCACCTCAAGCCGCACCCCCCTCCCCCCCCCACTAACCTCATCCCCCCCCCCTGACCCGTCCGGCCCCCCTGGACTGACCTATCTCCTCCCTAACTCCCCCCCTACACTCACCTTTACTGGCTCCATCCCCGCCTCTTCGACCTGTCTGTTTCCTCTCCACCTATCTTCTCCTCTATCCATATTCTATCCGCCTCCCCCTCTCTCCCTATTTATTTCAGAACCCCCTTCCCCTCCCCCATTTCTGAAGAAGGGTCTAGGACCGAAACGTCAGCCTTCCTGCTCCTCTGATGCTGCTCGGCCTGCTGTGTTCATCCAGCTCTACACCTTGTTATCTCAGAACTCTCTAACATCTGCAGTTCCTATTATATCTGCTGGAGAGGTTCAGCGGGTCTGGCAGCATCTATGAAGGAAAAAACAGTGTTAACGTTTCGGGTCTGATTTCAGTCACCGGACCCGAAACGTTAACTCTGTTTTTTCCTTCACAGATGCGCCAGACCTGCTGAACCTCTCCAGAAATTTTGTTTTTGTTCTGATTCTATGATTGACTATTCCAACATAAGCCCATGAGTCATCCCATGTTTTATCCTCCAGAAGATTGGGACCACCCAAAACCCTCCAGTCCACATCTTAACTTACATGCTGCTCGGCTGAAGTTGGAGGAAGAAGGCGTTAGCTCCTAAGCGTTGGGGAGTTTACAAAAGTGGGAGGAGAGGTTCAAGGCGGTGGGAGTTGTTTAAATATCAGAGCTTCTATAAACAAAACCCTAGCTTCACACTGGCTTTTTGTGCAGCAATAAGCAGGCCCCAAGTAACTGTCCTTTAAGCCACACCCACCCTTTGAAACAGTTATGAGGATCCTGAGAGGCTTCCCAGGTATTAACATGTTTATGGCAACTATTGATGCTTCAAAGCATATGACCCCCAAGATCTCATCTTGTCACCACCCATCGTATCCCATTATTGGGGACGACCAACCTTGTTATGTTAAAGTGAGGTGCTTAGGTAGATGAGAATTAGCAGGGAAAGATCCAAGGGGGTACCAGAGATAACAGGATGTGAATTTGAGAAACCATTAGGGTGGCACTGTGGCTCAGTGGTTAGCACTGCTGCCTCACAGTGCCAAGAACTCAGGTTCAATTCCACCCTCGGGTGACTGTCTGTGTGAAATTTGTACATTCTCCTGCGTGGGTTTCCGCCGGGTGATCTGGTTTCCTCCCACAGTCCAAAGATGTGCAAGCGAGGTGGATTGGCCATGCTAAATTGCCCATAGTGTCAGGGATATGTAGATTAGGTGGGTTAGGGGGATGGGTCTGGGTGGGATGCTGTGAGGGTCGGTGTGGACTTGTTGGGCCGAAGGGCCTGTTTCCACACTGTAGGGATTCTATGGTTGTGATTGAATAAACAGGAATGGCTGTAGCTGTTCCGGTTAATCTGGAATGCAGTGCCTGAAGGAATTGGTGAAGCAGATTTGATTGTAATTTGGGTAAGTACTTGAAGGGGAATAATTTGATGAGCTAGAAGCATAGAAAATAGGAGTAAGCTCTTTGGCCCATTGAGTCTGTCCCATCATTCAATATGATCACAGCTGATCATCCAATTCAGTACCCTGTTCTTCTTTCTCCCCAAACCCTTCAGCTCTAAGAACTATATCTAACTCCTGCTCTGTGGGTGATGAAATTTCTCCTTATCACAACCTAAATGGTCCACCCCATATCCTTGGTTCTGGACTATCCCCAGTCATTGGGAACATTGTTCCTGCATTTACTCTGTCTAGTCCTGTTAGAATTTTATAGGGAACAAAAACAAAGTTGTTGGAAAAGCTCAGCAGGTCTGGCAGCATCTGTGAAAGAAAAAAAGAGTTAATGTTTTGGATCCGATGACCCTTCCTCAGAACCCTTCCTGCTGAGCTTTTCGAGCCTGATTTACAGCATCCGCAGTTCTTTTGGTATTTATTTAGAATTTTACAGGTTTCAATGAGATCTCTCATTGTTCTAAACTCCAGTGAATATAATCTTAACCAATCCAGGCTCTTTATATATCAGTCCTGCCATCCCAGGAACCAGTCATGTTGCACTTCCTCCGTAAGCATTGCTGAGACAAGAAGACAAAAGACACAATAATCTTGGTGCGGTCTCACCAATGTCCTGTGCCAAACAAGAGAGTCATGCTGTTTGGGATTCTTTTCAAAGAGCAGGTTTGGGCTGAATGGATGCTTTCTGTATCATTTTCTCATTCTATGAATCTTGATATAATTAGTGGTATTGGATCAGCCTATTTCACTTGGTCAAGTTCTGCAACCAATCTCTCTAACTCTTCTCTGAGTGGGAGAATTGTTATTACACAGACCAGGATTTATTGTTACGAATTTTTTCATTCTAGGAAGAAATATTCAATGATTTATACAATACAATTCAATACAATTCAATATAATACAGCAACAGGCCTATTGGCCCACGAAGCCTGTGCCAATTCCTAATCCTTATTTAGACCCACTACATATTGCGCATGCGCAGTTTCTATCACTCTGCTCTCCTTTTGTTCAAGTGTCTATCAAGATACACCTTAAATGTTGCTAACATAACCTGCCTCTACCAGTTCCGCTGGCAGTGCAGTGTGGTGCAGCACGTCAGGCACCCACCACCCTGAAAATTTTACCAGCACTTCTCCCCTAAACTTTCCCATTTCACCTTGAACCTGTGCCCTCTTAAAGTTGACTTTTCCACCCTGGGAAAAAGCCTCCAACTATCCACCCTATCAATGCCTTTCATAATTTTTTAGACCTCTATCAGATTGCCCCACGGCCTATGCCTCTCCAGTGAAAACAATTCGAGTTTTTCAAACGTCTCCTTATAACTAAAACCCTCCAGACCAGGCAACCTCCTGGTAAACCTTTTCTGCATCCAAAGCATCGAAACGTCCTTCTGGTAGTGTAGCGACCAGAAGTGTGTGCAATATTCCAAATGTGGCCAAATGTGTACATTAAGTCGCCAACTTTTATATTTGATATCACAGCCGATGAAGGCAATTGTACTGTATGCCTTCTCGACCACCCTATTCACCTGTGTTGCCACTTTCAGGGATCTGTGGACCTGTATACCCAGACCCCATTGTACGTCAATGCACCTAACAGTTCTGCTATTTATTGTATAATTTGCACCTGAATGTGATCTTCCAAAATGTACCACCACCACTGGCAGTGTGTTTCAGGCACCCACCACCCACATTTGTCCAGATTAAACACCATAGAACATAGAACACAGAACACAGGACAGTACAGCACAGTACAGCACAGTACAGGCCCTTCAGCCCATGATATTGTGCTGAAATTTTACCCTAAACCTAAGGTCTATCTAACCTCCATCCCTACCTTATACTATCATCCATAAGCCTATCTAATTGCTGCTTAAATGCCCCTAATGAGGCCGACCCTACTACCCGTTCCAGCAATGCATTCCATGCCCCTACCACTCTCTGAGTAAAGAACCTACCTCTGATGTCTCCCCTATATCTACCTCCACTCATTCTAAAAATATGCCCCCTCGTAATAGCTACCTCCACCCCAGGAAAAAGTCTCTGGCTATCCACACCACTGATCATTTTGTACACCTCTATCAAGTCATCTCTCATCCTTCGTCGTTCTAAAGAGAAAAAGCCTAGCTGTCTCAACCTTTCCTCGTAACACCTTCCCTCCATTCCAGGCAACATCCAGGTAAATCTCCTCTGCACCTTTTCCAACGCTTCCACATCTTTCTTGTAATGAGGTGACCAGAACTGGACACAATACTCCAGATGTGGCCGAACCAGGCTTTTGTACAGCTGGAGCATAGCTTCACGGCTCCTGAACTCAATCCCTCTATTAATGAAAGCTAACACACCATATGCCTTCTTAACAACTCTATCCACCTGGGTGGCAGCTTTCAGGGAACTGTGGACACGAACCCCAAGATCCCTCTGCTCCTCCACACTGCCAAGAATCTTTCCGTTAACCCTGTATTCTGCTTTCAAATTTGTCCTTCCAAAATGAATCACCTCATACTTTTCAGGGTTAAACTCCATCTGCCACTTCTCAGCCCAGCTCTGCATCCTATCAATGCCCCTTTGTAACCTCGAACAGCCCTCCGCACTATCCCCCACAACTCGACCCACCTTTGTATCGTCCGTGAACTTACTAATCCACCCTTCCACTCCTACATCCAAATCATTTACAAAAATCACAAATAGAAGAGGACCCAGAACAGATCCTTGTGGTACACCACTCATAACTGAGCACTATGCTGAATATTTTCCGTCCACTACCACTCTTTGTCTTCTAAGGGTCAGCCAATTCTGAATCCAATCTGCCACATTTCCCCCTATCCCATGCCTCCTTACTTTCTGCATGAGCCTACAATAGGGAACCTTATCAAACGCCTTACTTAAATCCATGTATACCACATCCACTGCTCTACCTTCATCCACGTGTTTGGTCACCTCTTCAAAGAATTCAATAAGGTTTGTGAGGCATGATCTACCCCTCACAAATCCATGCTGACTATCATGAATCAAACTGTGCCTATCCAAGTGATCATAAATCCTATCTCTCAGAGCCCTTTCCAATAATTTGCCTGCCATCTGCCACTTCTGTGTCCAGATCTGCAATCTACCTATATTCTGCTGTAACATTTGACAATCCTCCTCACTGTCTGCAACTCCATCAATTTTGGTGTCCTCTGCAAACTTACGAATCAGCCCACTTATATTTTCCTCCAGATCATTTATATATATTGAAGCCAACAAAGGTTCCAGCACTGATCCCTGCGGAGCATTACTAGTTACTGATCTCCTTTCTGGAAAGCACCCTTCCACTGCTATGACCTAGCCAGTTTTGTATCCAATCTAGCCAGCACACCCTGGATTCCATGTGACTCTACCTTCTGTACAAGCCTGGTACAGAGTACCTTATGAAATGCCACACTGCCATCCACCATCCACCATACACTGCCAGACACCATCCACTGCCCTTCCCTCATCAATCATTCTTCTCACCCTCAATAAATTCAATCAAATTGGTGAGACATGACCTTCCCTGCACAAACCCATGCTGCCTGTCACTAACAAGTCCATTGGCTTCCAAATATGAATAAATCCTGTCTCTCATTATCTTTTCTGACAACTTCCCCAGCAATGACATCAGGCTCACAGGCTTGTAATTCCCTGGATTATCTCTGTTTCCCTTCTTAAAGGAACAACATAAGCCATTCACCAGTCAGCTGGAATTTTGTCTGAGGCCAAAAAGGAAAGATCTGTTAAGGCCCCAGCTATTTCCTCCCTTGCCTCCCACAGTATCGTGGCATAGATCCTATCTGGCCCTGGGGACCTGTCCACCATAATGTATTGTAAGACACCCAACACTTCGTCCTTCATCATGTTGACCTGTCTGAGAGTATTCACGCACCTTTCCCTAACCTCAACATCCCTCACATCTCTCTCTTTGGTGAATACCAGCGTAAAGTACATACCAAGGATCTCAGCCATTTCCTCTGCCACCCTCCTTTATCCTTAAATAGCCTATCCTTTCCTTGGCTACCCTCTTGCTCCTAACATATATGTATAAATTCCTTGGGATTCTCCCCAACCCCTGCTGGCCAAGGATATTTCATAGCACTTTTTAGCCCTCCTAACTCCCCATTTGAACTCCTTCCTACTTTCTCAGTATTCTTCAAGAACTTCACCTGTTTTTACTTGCTTAGACCTTAGGTATGCTTCCTTTTTGACTAAGCTGATAACCTCCCTTGTCACCCAAGGTTTCCGAATCCTGCCATTCCTGTCCTTCATTTTCACAGGAACATGCCTGTCCTGCAATCAACTGGTCTTAAAAGACTTCCACATGTCAGATGTGATTTACCTTCAAGCAGCTGCTCCCATCTACATTCTCTAATTCTTGCCTAGTTTGGTTATAGTTGGCCTTCCCCCTATTTAACGCCTTCATCCAAGATCTGCTCTTGTCCTTATCCATAAGTATCTGAAAACTTACGGAATTATGGTCACTATTCTCAAAATGCTCCCCCACTGAAACTTTGACTGGGCCCATTTACCCATACTAGGTCCAGTATGGCCTCCTCACTTGTTGGACTAGCCACATAATGTTCCAAGAAACTATCCCGGACAGACCTCACAAATGGCTCTCTATCAAACTCCTGGCACTAAGGAAGTCCCAGTCAATATGAGGGAAATTAAAATCACCCACCACAACTACCCTGTTATTTTCACATCTTTCCAGAAATATCACAACATATGAACAAAGAACAAAGAAAATTACAGCAGAGGAACAAGCCCTTCAGCCCTCTAAGCCTGCGCCAATCCAGATCCCCTATCTAAACCTTTCACCTACTTTCCAAGGATCTGTATCCCTCTGCTCCCTGCCCATATCGTGCCCACCTCTACCACCTCCGCTGGCAACGCGTTCCAGGCACCCACCACCCTCTGTGTAAAGAACTTTCCACGCATATCTCCCTTAAACTTTTCCCCTCTCACTTTGAAATCGTGACCCCTAGTAATTGAGACCCGCACTCTGGGAAAAAGCTTCTTGCTATCCGTCCTGTCTATACCTCTCATGATTTTGTAGACCTCAATCAGGTCCCCCCTCAACCTCCATCTTTCTAATGTAAATAATCCTAATCTACTCAACCTCTTTTCATAGCTAGCGCCCTCCATACCAGGCAACATCCTGGTGAACCTCCTCTGCACCCTCTCCAAAGCATCCACATCCTTTTAGTAATGTGGCGACCAGAATTGTACGCAGTATTCCAAATGTGGTCGAACCAAAGTCCTATACAACTGTAACATGACCTGCCAATTCTTGTACTCAATACTCTGTCCAATGAATGAAAGCATGCCGTATGCCTTCTTGACCACTCTATCGACGTGCGTTGCCACCTTCAGGGTATAATGGACCTGAAGGCCCAGATCTCTCTGTGCACCCAGATATCTCTTCCTCTATCTTCTGCTGGCAGCTGGGAGGTCTGTAGTACAATCCCAACATTGTGATTGCACCCTTCCTATACCCATAATGCCTCCCTTCAGTTTGTCCTCCCTTAACAAAGCTGTGATATGCTCCCTAACCAGTAATGCAACTCCCCAACCTCTTTTGCTTCCTCCTCTGTCTCATCTAAACATCCTGGAACGTTAAGTTGCCAATCCTACCCCTCTTTCCACCATGTCTCTGTGATAGCAACAGCATCATAATTGCATGCATCAATCCAGGCTCTAATTTCATCCGGTTTACCTGTTATACTTCTTGCATCGAAGCAAATACAGTCCAAGCCTCCAGTTCCGCTACTCTCAGCAACCTCTCCCTGACTGCTCTTCCTCCTAGCTAATTTGCTTTGGGCGCAAGCTCTTTTCCAGTCTCTATACTTACTGACCTGCTGCTCCAGTTCCTACCCTCCTGTCATATTAATTTAAATCTTCCAGAGTCCCATGATAGAACCTCCCTGCCAGGATATTGGTGCCCCTCCAGTTTAGGTGCAAACCATCCTTCTCGTTTATGTCAGATCCTCCCTGCAATAACATCCCAATGATCCACATATCTGAAGCCGTCCTCCCTACCCCAGCTCATTAGCCACATGCTTAATTGCACGCTATCTCTGCTCCTAGCCTCAGTAGCATATGGGAGTAATCCTGAGCTTACTCTCCTAGAGGTCACGTTTTTTAGTTTACTACCTAACTTCCTGAAGTGTCATTGCAGGACCAGTTCACTCTTTCTACCTATGTCATTTGTGCCAATACAGACAATAACTTCTGTCTGTTTACCCTTTCAGGATGCCCTGTACCTGCTCAGAGACATCCATGACCCTAGCACCAGGGTGGCAACATACTATCCTGGAATCTCTCTCGCAACCACAGAAGCACCTATCTGCGCGCCTGACTATTGAATCTCCAATTACTAAGCTCTACTATGCTTTGTCCCTTCCCTCTGTAAAGTTAATGCTAAATTCTATCCAGTCTATTTCACAGTAAATCTGACTCACTGCAAAACAGATTTCTGTGCAATAATTATCCCTGGGAACCGCATTTACCCTGCCTGAGTGAATAAAGCTGCTGCTGCTGCTGCTACCCGGTGGGCCTCATCAGTATCCAAAACAGAAAACTTGTTTGACAAGGGTACAGTTGCAGGGAACTCCTGCACTGACTGTCTGCCCTGTTTAGCGATCATCCATCTATCTTCCTGTACCATGGGTGTGACCACATTTCTATAACATCTATCTGTGATACTCCATGCCATTTGTGTGATCCTTGGTATCTCTAACCATCACTTAGTGAGCAGCTGAAGCTGGGTACACTCCCTGCAGGTGAAGTTATCAGGGATGTTCTCAGCGTCCTTGATTGATCACATCAGAGGCAGAATAAAACAAAACCCCCAAAGTGACATGACCAACTGTCGACTGTTAGATTACAAGTTAAAATTTAATTAGCCACCTAAAAATTACAGTTATTATTCTTTAACAAATAGCGCCCCCTCAACTTACTCTGTATCTGAACTGCCTTTACTAATCAGAAGATGAGCTACCTGTACTAACCCTTTAGAAAGACTGAAACACACTTAGCCTATACTGCAGTGAGATTCCTTCACTTGTAGCACAAAGTGTTCACCACTCTCCTTTTGCACTGCTCCACACTGAGTTCACCACGCTGCTCATGGACTGGTTAATGCTGAATTCCGTCCAGTCTATTTCACAATAAATCTGACTCACTGCAAAACAGATTTCTGTGCAATAATTATCCCTGGGAACCACACTTACCCTGCGCAAGTGAATAGTCCACCTTCTCTTGAGAAGCATTAAAGACAAAGCTGTCAACATCAATCCCAAAACTTGGAGTAGAAAGCTCTGGTTTGTGACCCATTCCTGGATGTGTGTGCTGTCAGTATTTTCAAAGCAGATTGTACGAAATGGGTATGGTAGACACCACTGAGCCAGTTCAGGCTGTGTCACAGCCAGATCCTCTGGGAACACTTCCATTCCCACTCTGAACCAGGCTGGGCGGGAAAATGCCTCTGAGCTGCCAACATTGGTCAAGAAGGTCAAAATAAAAGACAGACTGAACCCAAGTAGAAACTGCATTTTGCAGCTAGCCAGTCAAACAAGAAAGTCAGTCTCTAACACAGGAACATTCCGTTGTCAGGCAGTCCATGTGGCATCATAGACAAGGAACATTCTCTCAGCTTCTTTGTTTTTTTGTGATGCCACAAACACATCACAATCACTGAATGCATCCATTTAATATCAAAGATACTGAACAGAAACAGGCCATTTGGCCCACCTGCTCTGTCCTGCTGTTTATTTATCATATGAGCCTCTTCAAACCTCACCTGTTTCAATCTCATCAATCTGCTTTGGTCCTGCTCACTTTATAACTTTTCTTTACATTCTATCTTAGTGAGTCACTCGTCTATTGCTACATTATAAAACTTCCATGGATGACGAAGTTTTGCGTACAATCAGAGAATTATACGGCAGTATTTTGCATTAGGAGGCCATTAAGCCATCAAATTCATCAATACTTAAATACAAGTGATAATAAATTTCTATCTATCTATCTACCTAACTCCTCAATCATGGAGAAAGCTGTACCAGATTGAGTTTGGTGCATTGGTTAATGTCTTACAGCAAACAATTCTCCAACATGATGCAATTGCATTACAAACAAAATGGGCACTATAACAATTCTATGATTCTGTGAGTTCTATATTAGGATGAAGGTGACATACTTGAGTCCAAATGAAATATTTTGAATTTTGGGGAGTGGAGAGCTGTCAGTAGTTGATTGGGTAAAGAGATGGAAATAAGCCTTTGAAAATGTTTAAATAAATATGAACATAAGAGTAGGAGTAGGCCATTGAGACCTTTGAATCTGCTCCAGCATTCAGTAAGATTTTTCTTTCTTCACTCATTGAATGTGGTGTCACTGGCTGGGCCAGCATTTATTGCCCATCCCTTAAGATGGTAGTGGCAAGCTGCCTTCTTCAATTGCTATGGTTCATGTACCAGAGGTATATCCATAATGCCATTAACGAGGAAGTTCCAGGATTTTGCTTGGCAGCCAGAAACAAATCAGTTATCTCAAAGCTATCCAATATGCTTGATATAGAACATAGAACATAGAACATTACAGCGCAGTACAGGCCCTTCGGCCCTCGATGTTGCGCCGACCTGTGAAACCTATCTGAAGCCCATCTAACCTAAACTATTCCATTATCATCCATATGTTTATCCAATGACCATTTAAATGCCCTTAAAGTTGGCAAGTCTACTACTTTTGCAGGCAGGGCATTCCACGCCCTTATTACTCTCTGAGTAAAGAACCTACCTCTGACATCTGTCCTATATCTATCACCCCTCAATTTAAAGCTATGTCCCCTCGTGCTAGCCATCACCATCCGAGGAAAAAGGCTCCCACTGTCCACCCTATCTAATCCTCTGATCATCTTGTATGTCTCTATTAAGTCACCTCTTAACCTTCTTCTCTCTAACGAAAACAGCCTCAAGTCCCTCAGCCTTTCCTCATAAGACCTTCCCTCCATACCAGGCAACATCCTGGTAAATCTCCTCTGCACCCTTTCCAATGTTTCCACATCCTTCCTATAATGCGGTGACCAGAACTGTACGCAATACTCCAAGTGCGGCCGCACCAGAGTTTTGTACAGCTGCAACATGACCTCATGGCTCCGAAACTCAATCCCTCTACCAATAAAACCTAACACACCGTACGCCTTCTTAACAACGCTATCAACCTGGGTGGCAACTTTCAGTGATCTATGCACATGGACACCGAGATCTCTCTGCTCATCTACACTACCAAGAATCTTATCATTAGCCCAGTACTCTGTATTCCTGTTACTCCTTCCAAAGTGAATCACCTCACACTTTTCCGCATTAAACTCCATTTGCCACCTCTCAGCCCAGCTCTGCAGCTTATCTATGTCCCTCTGTAACCTGTAACATCCTTCCACACTATCCACAACTCCACCGACTTTGGTGTCATCCGCAAATTTACTAACCCATCCTCCTACGCCCTCATCCAGGTCATTTATAAAAATGACAAACAGCAGTGGCCCCAAAACAGATCCTTGAGGTACACCACTAGTAACTGAACTCCAGGATGAACATTTCCCATCAACCACCACCCTCTGTCTTCTTACAGCTAGCCAATTTCTGATCCAAACCGCTAAATCACCCTCAATCCCATGCCTCCGTATTTTCTGATATAAACATTAAACTATTTACTAAGTGATCAGGAATTAATAATTGATGTGTGACCTCTGGTGCTAATGCAGTCCGGGAAATTATATACAGGAACAAAAACAAAGTTGCTGGAAAGGAACTTTAAGGAACGTTCGCCGGACCTGAAACGTTAACTCTGTTTTTTCCTTCACAGATGCTGCCAGACCTGCTGAACTTTTCCAGCAACTTTGTTTTTGTTCCTGATTTAGAGCATCCACAGTTCTTTCAGTTTTTATAGGGAAATTATGTAGTTTTATCATTAGAATTAAATTTATAGATAAATTATGCAATAAATATAATTATTAATTGTAGGAAGGAATTTGTTGCTTTACAAAAAATATTGACATATTTATTGAAATTTAAAAAGATGAGATGATTAAATGTGCTGAATAACCTTGATTATTAATGGAATCTGTAAATTAATAGGTTATGGGGAGGTAATGGATGAACAAAGTAAGAAGATTTGCTTTAATTTAATGTACATGGGTTTGTGGCTGTCGCTGAATTGTATTTATTCAACATTTTGCTGCTCTTGACAGTGGAACTAATGATATTATGGCTAGGCTATTAATCCAGAAACAAAGCTAATATGTTCTGGAAACCTGGATTTGAATCCTGCCATGGCACAGGGTGGAATTTGAATTAAATTTCTTAAAATGTCTGTAATTAAGAATCTACTAGTAACCATGAAATCATTGTAAATTGTTGTACAAAACCCACCTGTTCACTACTGTCCTTCAGGGAAGGAAATCTGCCATCCTTATATGGCTTGCCCTATATGTGACTCCAGACACAAAGCAATGTGGTTGACTCTCAATTGCCCTCTGAAATGGCTTAGCAAGCCATTCAGTTAAACCAATCGCTACAAAATCTCAAAGAAATGAAGGCAGACGGATCACCTAGGCATTGACCTAGGCATTGGAAAAGACAATGGCAGAAACAGCCCTGTCAACCCTGCAAAGTATTCCTTACTAACATCTGGGGGCTAATGCCAAAATTGGGAGAGCTGTCTCACAGACTAGTCAAGCAACAGCCTGACACAGTCACACTCATGCAATCTTACCTTACAGACAATGTCCCAGATACCACAATCATCATCCATGCTGTCCCACCGGTAGGACAGACCCAGCAGAGATGGTGGCACAGTCAGGACGGAGTTGCCCTGGCAGTCCTCAACATTGACTCTGGATCCCATGAAGTCTTGTGGTTTCAGGTTAAACATTGCCAAGGAAATCTACTGCTGATAACCTTATACCGTCCTCCCACAGCCGATGAATCGGTACTCCTCCACATTGAACAACACTTAGAGGAAGCACTGAGGATGGCAAGGGTACAAAATGTACTCTGAGTGGAGGATTTCAATGTCCACTACCAAGAGTGGCTTGGCAGTAGTACTACTGATCGAGCTGGTCGGACACTAAAGGGCATATCTGTTAGACTGGGTGCGTGGCAGGTGGTGAGGGAACTAACAAGAGGGAAAAACATACTTGCCTTCATCCTTAATAATCTACAGCTGCAGATGCATCTGTCCATGACATTATAGGTAAGAGTTACCACCTTGTGGAGACAAAGTCCTGCCTTCACACTGAAAACACCCTCTATTCTGTTGTGTGGAACTATCACCCCCGTGCTAAATGGGACAGACTTCAAACAGATGTAGCAACTCAACCCTTGATGCCTAGGTTTGAGTTGCAAGCGTTGTGGGTCATCAACAGCAGCAGAAGTGTATTCCAGCACAATCTGCAACCTCATGGCCTGGCATATATCCCACTCAACCATTACCATTTTGGGATCATGTTTTGACACGATTAAGATCAGTGAGTGGCAAAAATAGCCTCTTTATTGAGCTTCCACAGTAGCACAGTTCGAGGCAGCGATAGAATCCAAAGTACAGTTTTACACTCCTTTATTCATTAACCAGATGTGGGCATCGCTGGCCAGGCAGCATTTATTTCCCACCATAATTGTCCAGAGGGCAGTTCAGTGTCAACCACATAGCTGTGGGTCTGGAGTCATATATAGGCCAGATTAGGTAAGGATGGCAGTTTCCTTTCCTAAAGGGCATCAGTGAACCAGATGGGTTTTTCCAACAATCGACAATGGATTCACGGTCATCATTAGCCTCTTAATTCCAGGCATTTTATTGAATTCAAATTTCACTGTCTGCCAAGGCGAGATTTGGACCCCGGTCCCCAGAATGTTATCTGAGACTCTGGATTAACAGCCCAGCAACAATACCACTAGGCCATCACCTCCTTCTAGACTCTTTTATACACAGTTTTTACATACATTAAAATCAATATGGTGTCACATAGTTGTATCTATTGTACACAAATGTTTGCATGACATCTGTTCTTGGGAAGCAGGAGACGGTATAAGTACTTGTTAAATACTGGCTGTTACTCTTGATGGGATTAGAATGTCTGTCCAGTCTAATCTTGCATAATTAATAGGTGTTAGTCCTTTTGCCTTTAAAGTTAGTCATGTTAGAAAAAATACTAGACCTATATGATCTATATAAGTGAGAAACTATACGTATATTAGTCAATCAGAGATAGCAAGAACTGCAGATGCTGGAGCCAGAGTCAATACAGTGTGGAGCTGGAGGAACACAGCAGGTCAGGCAGCATCAGAAGTGCAGGAAAGTCAACATTTTGAGTTTACAACCTTCATCAGGAATGGGGAAGAGGAAGGGAGCTAGGAAATAAATAGAAGGAAGGGGGTCAGCAGCGGAAACAGCGTTTTCAGTGACTTCAGCAGCGGAAGCAGCGTTTTCAGTGGTGGCGGAAGCGACATTGTCAGCAGCAGTGGTGTTGGAAGCAACGTTGTCGACAGCGGAAGTGGCGTTGTCGGCATCATCAGTGGAAGTGATGTTGTCAGCTTTGGTGGAAGTGACATTGACGGTGGCGTCAGGGGGAGCGGCCGAGGTGACCGTGTGGTTACTGGCACCAGGTGAATTAAGGATGAGTTCATGGATACGGTTGGGATCTAGGATAGTGGAGGAGGTCTATGTTTAGAGGTAAGCACGAGCCAGTTTGGTGTACTTACAATCCTTGATGACCAACTGGGTGGAGAAAAAGTGTTGGTTGAAGGTGTAGATCCTGCGTAGAATGAAAAACAGAAGAGGTTTGGGAAACAGAGCCTCTGAGTGGGATAGGGCTGACTGTAATGAGAGAAGATGCCGGTGCATGTGTGCGAGCATGGAGCTGAGGATCCGCAGAGAAAACCATTTCTGGAGGCTCTGGATGTACTGTAGATAATAGTTGAGCAGTTTGGTCCAAATTGGAATGGTCTAAATGTTGTTTGGAGTCCATTGTGTATGAGCGGCTGCATATGTAGGTACTGAGAAAGGAGACGTGGCTGTAATAATGGGTTCAGTATATGGGTCGACGAGCTTCAGGGCGGAGAAGGTCACTAGTGGGTGAGGAACACAGCAGATCAGGCAGCATCAGAGGATCAGGAAAGTCACCGTTTCAGGTTTACACCCTTCATCAAGACTGGGGAGGAGGCTGGAGGAACATACCCACATCCTACACCTCCTCCAAGATTTTCAATTCCCCGGCTCCCAACATCTCACCTTCACCATGGACTGGATAGTCCCTACACACCTGTATTCCCCATGCAGGGGAAGGCAGCGCCTCCTTTCCCCCAGTCCCCCTCCACCGGCACTCTCATCTGCCTAACAGAACTTGTTCTTAGCCTCAACAACTTTTCCTTTAACTCCTCCCACTTCCTACAAACTAAAGGGGTCGCTACGAGCTCTGCCTGCTTCTTTGTAGGATACGTGGAACCGTCCCTCT
The DNA here is from genome assembly GCF_021869965.1 of Rhincodon typus. Taxonomy (NCBI): domain Eukaryota; kingdom Metazoa; phylum Chordata; class Chondrichthyes; order Orectolobiformes; family Rhincodontidae; genus Rhincodon; species Rhincodon typus. Next base: position 74,060,347 of record NC_063336.1, on the reverse strand, counting down.
TTCGTTGTTACACTGGCACCATCCCTCACCTCTTCCTCCGCTACATGGATGACTGTATCGGTGCTGCTTCGTGCTCCCATGAGGAGCTTGAACACTTCATCAACTTTACTAACACCTTTCACCCCAACCTCAAAATTATGTTGATCATCTCTGACACCTCCCACCCCTTTCTGGATCTCTCTGTCTCCATCTCCAGTAACTATCTCAGCACCAACACCTATTTCAACACACTGACTCCCATAGCTACCTTGACAACTCCTCCGTCACTGTCTCATCTGCGTCCAATGTGGAGAATTCCACTTCCGAACATCCCAGATCTCCACCTATTTCAAGGAGCATTACATCCCCCCTCTGTTGATTCATAATGCCCTCAACCACATTGTTTGCATTTCCTGCACTTGTGCTCTCAAACCCCCTTCCCCCAACAAAAATAAAGACAGAGTCCCCATGGTCTTCATGTACCACCCCACCAAGCCCTGCATCCAGTGCATAATCCTCCGCCACTTCTGCCACCTGCAACCCAACCCCACCACCAAAGAGATATTTCCCTCCCTACCCCATCTGCCTTTCTTAGGGACTGCTCACTCTGCAACTCCCTCATCTACTCCATACTGCCCAACAACCCCACAAAACCCGGCACCTTTTCTCTGCAACCACAGGAGGCGCTACACTTGCCCCTACACCTCCCCTCTCACCACCATCCAAGGCGCCAGACAATCTCCTCCAACCTGGTAATATGTATTCGTTGTTCCCAATGTGATCTACTCTACATTGGTGAGACCAAGCACAGACTCAGTGAATGATTCGGGGAGCATCTGCACTCTGTAAGCTATAATCAACAATACCTTCCAGTTACCAACCATTTTAACTCCACCTCCCACTCCCTTGTCCATCTTGGGCCTCCTCCAGTGTCACAATGATGCCACACACAAACTGGAGGAATAACACCACATATCAGCCCAATGGCGTCAACATAAAATTCACCAGCTTCTAAATCAGCCCAACTCCAGCCTCATTCCATATCCAACCCTCCTCTCATCCCTGCCTCCTTGACTTGACACAACTCATCCATCTTCTTTCCCACCTATCCGCCCCACCATTCCCACTGACCAATCTCAACTATCACCATCCACCTATCACCATCCGACCTACCTTCCCCCAGCCTCACACCCCTTCCCTCTATTTATTTCCTAGCTCCGTTCCCCCTCCACAGTCCTGATTAAAGGTGTAAACCTGAAATGTTGACTTTCCTGATCCTCTGATGTTGCCTGACCTGCTGTGTTCCTCCAGCTCCACACTGCAATGATTCTAGAGGATATTAAACTGATCTTCCACAGTTCGGTCGTGAGATTTCACTTACTCTAGGTTGGAAGCCACCCCAACAAACTAGTCTTCCTGAATAGATAGTCCTGCTTTTCATGATTGCACACATCAGGAATGCATCTGTGAGGCTGCTTTCTGAAGAAAATGAAGAGAATCATTAAATACATTGTTTATAGATAGAAATATAATACAGGATCTGTCTATGAATCACACATGCTATGTCAGATTTAATTTGAGAAGGAGACCATTTTTCTCACTTACCACACTCTGGCTGATACCTTGTTCAATGATGCAGTATATTACAACAGAGCTCATTGCCTCTCAGATATTTATATTTGACTTGGTACCTTGTCATAAAAAAGTAAAGTTTTATGGTGCCGATTCTCGACCAGCTAATCAATTTTATGTGACTCATGTTGCAGCTGACTCTTGTGGAAAGATGGAATTGATAAAGAGTGACAAAACTTTCTGTCCCCTGTACACAAACACAATATTGTATAACTTACCACTCAAGGGCTCCGTGTGCACATAAAACAGGCATCTCCTACTCAAAGCCATTCAGGCTTGGCTCCTTTGCACCTGGCTTTTCCATGTCATGAATGGCATTTTGTCTCAAGATGACATCTATGGCATGTGCCCTCACCTGATGGATGTCATTGTGATGACTGTGTGGAGGCAGTGCCAACTGGAAGCGTTTTTTTCCTATATACTTTACCTAGGATTTGGCACAGGGGGCAAGACCAGCATTTGTTACCCATCCCTAATTGTGCTTTGATTTGAGGGCCTCTGTGGGCCATTTCAGAAGGCAATTAAGAGTCAACACATCTCTGTAGGTCTACGTCACATATAGGCCCAGAATGAGTAAGGGCAGCAGATTTTCTTCTCTAAAAGAAGTGAACCAGATGAGATTTTATGGCAACTTACAATAGTTGTAATGGCCGTATTGCTGAGATCAGCTTTATATTCCAGATTTTGTTTTAAAATAAATTCAAATATTACCTGCTGCTGTGGTGTGAGTGAACCCATGTCCCCGGTGCATTAGCCTGGAAGTCTGGACCTTGTCTAGGAATATTATTACCATGAAACTGTTTGGGATGTGTGCAAATAAGAAACATTGAATGCTAGTTAGTGTGAAGCATTAACTTGACACTCAAGCTGCTCTGCTGCAGCTCAGCACACCAGTTAACATCCTTTCTTAACACAGAAACATAGAAAATAGAAGCAGGAGCAGGCCACTTAGTCCTTCGAGTCTGCTATGCTATACAATATGATCATGGGTGATCATCCAACGCAGTAACCTATTTTCGCTTTCTCCTCATACCCTTTAACCTTGCACAACCAGTGAACACTCAATTGCAAGAAGGAAGCCCTTACCCAACCCCCATACCAGTATTATTTAAACAGTCATCACCACTTTTCAGAATTGTAAAATTTGCACCACAAGTTAGCAAGGCCATAAACTAAAAGCAAATGGAGAGCTAAGCTTAGTTGACAATGGATTTCTTCAATCCACTTGGGACTGTTAATCAAGTGCCCTCTAATCTTACAATCACATCAAATTGTGAAAGCTGTAATCTGAGTATTGCAAGCATGGGCCAAGTTAAATTGATCTGCTGTGAACAGCCAAAGGGACTTGCTGCTGATGTGAGCCACCAGTCATGGGCCTACATACTTGGCATCTGAAACTCATAGACTCATTACTCTTTTGTGTGACAGGCAGAAGAGGATAGATCATTTTGAACTGAGTTCAGCGTGGTGAACCTATAGAAGTATCCACCGCAAAATGGTGTCAAGGCCAAGTTACTGAATAAAAACTAGAAAGAAATTGCATCCTTGAGACTAAAGTCTTCAAGGGGTATGGGGAGAGCGTGGGTGTATGATGTTAAAGTAGAAGATCAGCAATGACTATGTTGAATGGCAGAGTAGGATGGAAGGGCTGAATGGCCTCCTCCTGCTCCTAATTTCAAAATTTCAATGAACATTTCTTTGTTTGATGGCGGCATCATGTTTGAAGAAAGTGCCACTTGTGTTGGTCCTGCATAATAGTAGTGTTATGATCGAGGCTGCAGGAGTGCACTGTTATGACACAGGCCACTACAAGCAAGAAAAATACTTTTATCCAGTTCCCAAGATGATCAATAAATAAAAAATTATCTGTATCAGGCTTGAAACAACAAGATCTATTTACCAGTTTTTTTAATTAACCATAATTATTGGTTTATTATCAAAACAAAACTTATTCAATAAAGATACAATAATTGGTTAACATTTACAGGTAGTAATATAGAATTATAAATGCTTAATCTTCCAAATATCGCCAAACTGTTCACACAAGCAGAGACTACACACACACACAATCTCTCATGCACGCATTCACTCACACATTTCCACTTAATCTCTCACGCACACACTCTTTTGCATACATATGCACTCACACACTCACATACCTCACTCACACACTTACACTATCTCAGACTCATCTACACTTAATTTCTCAAAAACATACTCTCTTACACACACACTGACTTTCACCTATACATATTTTTACTCATGCACACATTCTTACTCTCTCACACATGCACATAGGCCCACTTACACACTCTCACACTCACACATTCTTACTCATGCACACTGTCAGACACTTGCTCTCACACACACAAACGTTCTTACTCACACACACTCTCATGTACACTCACATTTTTACTCATGCACATTCACATGCACTCACTTACACAAACACATATACACAGAATGAGAATTGAACACAGAAGTAAGACAAATTCCAGACTGATAGACAAAGGATGAACTGAAGAAGGGGTGTGGTGCCATTATTGAGAACTCCCTTAAAAAGCATACCCGATGTTGATGGTAAGGATCGATCACAGGGCTCAACCTCTTACTAGGGAATGGGATTAAAGATATTCCTCCCCTCCCCCCAACACACACACGAACAGGTACCCCACCCAGAAAGCTCCAGGGCAGTCAGGGAAATAAAGCCAGATGAACAGATTCATCCAGATCTGTAAAGTTGCAAACTGAAAGAGTTTCAGATACCCCACAGAGGGGATGATACAACTCATGGAAAGTCAAGTTGAAGTCTACAGTATGAAATAACGAGCTGCAAAAGCACCAAACATGTCAAGCAGAAGTGAGGCTAATGCCCCCAAGACAAAAAGCCCAAGGAAGTCACTTTGCAGGAAGGGGATCACCTACACCGGACAGCATTGAGTCCTGACTAAAGCTGCAGGATCAGAAACAGCTGCACTGAGGCCAAAAGGTCTATCACACTTTCACACAACATGGATTAGATAATTCACAAACTAAAAGGCAGACTCAAAATATTGGAGGAGAAGTTAAGAGTTCAGAACCTTGAAGCCATCAAAATTGCTCAGAAAGTAGAAAATAAAGTCTAATCCAATCAGGACCAGGAGTTGAGAGCTTTAAAAATGTTTAGAGAACATGGCAGACAAGTACATCAAACACATGTTCTTGAACATTAAAAGCATTTTAACGATTTTCTTGTAACAGCAAGAGGTAGTTTCGTTAGAATGTGATAATATCTGAGAAACTTCTGAGAACGTGTAGAATGAGGAAGATTATTTCAGCATAACAACACTCTTTCAATCTTGTTCAGTTCACTGTAATATGGATCATGTTTAATATACTTCACACACTGAAGGACAATTATGCTTAAATACACCCTGACACACCAGAATATTTATCCTGACTTACATCCCAATGATTCTGGCCAGTTCTTCTCCAAAGATGCTTTGTCACTGTGTCAACTGTTGATCAGTTAATACTTCATTCCAGGGACAGAACTCCCGAGATCTGGTGTTGCTCCTGGGCTGGTCTCCCTGCCCCAGAGCACAGTGGGACTATTGGACTCTGATGGTCTCCAACTACAGAGGGAGGCAACGGTCTAGTGGTATTATCACTAGACTGTTAAACCAGTGACCCAGGTAATGTTCCAGCAATCTGGGTTTGAATCCTGCCACTTCAGATCGTGAAATCTGAGTGTCATGTTCACTGTGAAACCATTGCCGATTGAGTACAACAGGATCTTGATCAACTGGGCTGAGTAATGGCAGATGGAGTTTAATTCAGGAAAATGTGAGATATTGCATTTTGTTAAGACAAACCAGGGCAGTACTTACAGAGTTAAAGGTAGGGCCTGAGGGAGTGTTGTCAAATAGAAAGACTTAGAGAAGCAGCTACAAAGTTGCTTGAATGTGGTGCCACAGGTAGACGGGGTGTGAAGAAGGCATTTGTATACTTAGCTTCATTGGCCAAAGCATTGAGTACAGGAGTCGGGATTTCATGATATAGCTATATGAGACACTGGTAAGGCCATATTTGGGGTACTGCGTACAATTCAGGTTGCCCTGCATAGGAAGGATGCTATTAATCTGGAAAAGGTGCAAAAAAGATTTACAAGGATGTTACTGAGAATGGAAGGATCGAGTTATAAGAGAGGCTGGAAACTTTTTCCCTGGAGCGCAGGAAGCTGCGGGGTGACGTTATGGAGGTTTATAAAATCATGAGGAGCACAGATAAGGTGAATAGACAAGGTTCTTTTCCCCAGGGTTGAGGAGTCCAAAACAAGAGGACACAAAGGGCAATTTTTTCACACAAAAGGTGGCGCATATATGGAATAAACTGTCAAAGGAAGTGGTAGAGGCGAGTAGAATTACCACATCGGACAGTTACATGGATAGGAAAGGTTTAGCGGGATAGGGCCAAATGCAGGAAAATGGGACAAGTTCAGTTTAGGAAACCTGGTCGGCATGGGCCAAAGAGCCTGTTTTCATGCTATATGACTCTATGACTCTATGACTCTATAACTCTAGTCTGCAGGATCCTGGAGCAACCTTGTGATGATGTCATTAATCTGTGTGGCTAGAATATATAGGCAGAAGCTATTCCTGTTTGTAAAAGGAAGAGAACAAGAGGGCATTGATTTAAAGTTATTTGAAAATGAAACAAAGGTAATGTGAGGAAAACCTTTTTTGTTCAGTAAGCAATTAGGTTGTGGAAATCATTGCCTGGAACTGTGATGGAGGCAGGTTCAACTTAGGCATTCAAGGTGGCATTGGATAATTGTTTAGATAGAAATGGTGTGAAAAAAGGCAGGAGATTGGCACTAGATAATAGAGCTAGTGCAGTTACGATGGGCTGAATGGTTTCCTTCCATACCATCATGATTCTGTGATTCTCCTCAACCAGTCTGAACACAAACTCATACAAGAAAAGAAGGTGCAAAACTAAATTAACAATGCTGCCAGCATAGATTATGGTTGAAAAATTCTGAAGTGCTGTGTCTCCTGTGAAACAGCTGGTACTGGCTTCATTCACCACAACGAGAACTGAAGGCCTCAGCAGAAATGACAGCACAGCTTACAACAGAATACAAATAGATGATGCCCTGGACTCCAGAGAGTTAACTCAAACTCACTGCCTGGTACATATCCCTTTGGGGCTCCAATATGTGAGCAGTTTATCTCAAAGAAGATTGACAGAATGGCCTCATCCTGCACTGTAAAATCTCACGGAATCCCCTAGCAAGTTCAGTGATAACTTTGGAGTGGTGTCCCTTGCTCCAGCCTTGCCTTCCAAGTTAAGGGAAGATGGTTGAGGTTGTTAGAGATCAGTCAAGTCAGTCCCAGGACATCTCTGCAGGAGTTCCTGAGGGTATTGTCCTGGGCCTAGCCTGACTCTAACCCAACCATCTTTAGCTCCTTCATCAATAACATTCCTTCCACAATAAGGTCAGACGTGGTGATATTCGCCGATGATTGCATAATGTTTAACCTCATAAGGGAAGGGGGACAATAGGAGAGCGATTGTAATAGGCGATTCAGTGGTTAGGGGAACAGAAAGGAGATTCTGTGGCCGCGAACGAGACTCCCGGATGGTTTATTGCCTCCTGGGTGCCAGGGTCAGGGATGTCTCAGATCAAGTCTACAAGATTCTTAAGGGGGAGGGTGAGTGGCCAGAAGTCGTGGTATACATCAGTACCAATGACATAACTACGAAAAGGGATGAGGACCTGAAAAGTGAATATAGGGAGTTAGGTTGGAAGCTAAAAGGCAGGACAAGCAGGAGTAGTAATCTCAGGATTACTACCGGTGCCACGGGCTAGTGAGGCTAAGAATAGGCAGCGAGTGCACCTGAACATATGGCTACAGAGCTGGTGTAGGATGGAGGGCTTCACATATGTGGATCATTGGGAAGGTGGGACCTGTACAAGAAGGACGTGTTGAACTGGAGGGGCACCAATATCCTGGGCGGGAAGTTTAAACTAGTTTGGCAGGGGGCTGGGAACCAGAGCTACAGATCAGAGGATGGGGTAGCTGGTGTAAGCAGATACAGCAGTCTGTGAGGAAAGATAGACAGTTCATAGGGCAAAGTTGCAATCAGTGTGATGGGTTGAAGTGTGTCTATTTTAACGCAAGAAGTGTCAGGAAAAAGGGTGATGAACTTAGAGCATGGACTAATGTACTAGGAGCTACGATGTTGTGGCCATTATGGACACTTGGATATCATAGGGGCAGGAATGGTTGTTATTTGTTTTGGGGTTTAGATGTTTCAAAAGAAATAGGGAGGGAGGTAAAAGAGGTAGGGGAGAGGCATTGCTAATCAGGGATAGTATCACAGTTGCAGAAAGGGAAGTCGTCGAGGAAGGTTTGTGCACTCAGTCAGTATGGGTGGAAGTCAGAAACAAGAAAGGAGAAGTCACTTTATTGGGAGTTTTCTATAGACCTCCCAATAGACACTGAGGGACAGATTGGGTGGCAGATTTTGGAAAGGTGCAGAAGTAATAGGGTTGTTGTCATGCGTGACTTCAACTTCCCTAATATGGACTGAAACCTCCTTAGTGCAAATAGTTTGGATGGAGCAGATTTTGTCAGGTGTGTCCAGTAAGGATTCATGATTCAATATGTAGATAGGCCGACTAGAGGGGAGGCCATATTGGATTTGGTGCTTGGCAACGAACCAGGCCAGGTGTCAGATCTCTTGGTGGGAAAGCATTTTGGTGATAGTGATCACCACTCCCTGACCTTTACTATAGTCATGGAGAGGGATAGGACGGTATGGGAAAGCATTTAATTGGGGGAGGGGGAATTACAATGCTATTAGATCGAAACTGTGCAGCATAAATTGGGAACAGATGTTTTCAGGGAAATGCACGACAGGAATGTGGAGGTTGTTTAGGGAGCACTTGCTGAGAGTGCTGGATAGGCTTGTCCCACTGAGGCAAGGAAAGGATGGTAAGATGAAGAAACCTTGGATTACAAGACATGTGAAACGTCTAGTCAAGAGGAAGAAGGAAGCTTACTTAAGGTTGAGGAACAAGAATCAGACAGGAGGGTTACAAGGTAGCCAGGAAGGAACTGAAGAATGGACTTAGGAGAGCTAGAAGGGCGCAGGAACATAACTATCGCGTTGTACCATCACTGTAATTGTACTTGCCTCTACCGCTTCCTTTGCAGCTCATTCCATATACTCACTACCCTCTGAATGAAAAAGGTGCCCTTCATGTCCCTTTTAAATCTTTTCCCCTCTCACCTTAAAGCAATGCCCTCTGGTTTTGGATTTCCCTATGCTGGGAAAAGCCCTTGGCTATTCACTTTATCTATGCCCCTCATGATTTCATAAACCTCTGGAAGATCACCCTTCAGCCTCCTACACTTCAGGGAAAAAGGTTCCAGCCTATCCAGACTCTCCTTATAACTCAAACCTTCCAGTCTTGGTAACATCCTTGTAAATCTTTTGCGCACCGTTCCCAGTTTAATAATATCCTTCTTATAGCAGCTTGACCAGAACGCAGGACTCCAAATGTGGCCTTACCAATATCTTGTACAGCGGTAACATGACGTCCCAACTCCTGTATTCAATGCTCTGACTGACCGAGGCAAGCATGCCAAATACCTTCTTCACCACCTATCTAACTGTGACACCACATTCAAGGAACTATGTACCTGCACTCCTAGGTCTCTCTGTTCGACAACACTCCCCAGGGTCCTACCATTAACTGCATAAGTACTGGCCTGGATTGTGTTACCAAAATGCCACACCTTGCATTTATTTGCATTAAACTCCATTTGTCATTCCTCAACCTACTGGCCCTCCATGCCTCCTATATTCTCATCTAAATAGTTTATATAAATAACAAACAGCAGCGGACCGAGCACCAATACTTGCGGCACACCACTGGTCATAGGCTTTCAGCTGCCAGTACCTCCTCTTCTGCAATGTGGACTCTTCAAGATTTCACTATTTATTCCCCCAAGTTCCAAGTCTTTCTCCACAATGGGGTGGCTCAGTGGTTAGCATTGCTGCCTCACAGCACCACCCTCGGGCGATTGTCTTTGTGGAGTTTGCATATTCTCCCCATGTCTGTATTGGTTTTCTCTGGGTGCTCAGGTTTCCACCCACAGTCCAAAGCTGTGCAGGATTATGAGGGGCATAGATGGGATGAAGACATATAGCCTTTTTCCCAGGAATGGGGAATTGAAAACTAGAAATCCAAGGCCATGCTAAATTGCCCATAGTGTTCAGGGATGTGCAGATTAGGTGTGTTATCGGGGATCGGTCTGGGTGGGATGCTCTGAGGGTCAGGGATTCTGAACTGGCGCAAAATATTTGTTTAGGATCTCATCTGTTTCCTGTGGTTCCACACATAGATGGCCTCATTGATCTTTAAGGGACCCTATTCTCTCACACAATATACTTATTGAATCTCTTTGAATTCTCCTTTATCTTATCTGCCAAAGTTATCCCATGTCCCTCTTTTGCCCTCCTGATTTCTCCTCTTAAGTGTACTCCTACACTCCTTGTACTCCTCAAGGGATTCACTTGATCTCAGGTATCTGTACCTGACATATGCCTCCTTCCTTTTCTTGACAAGAGGCTCAGTATATTTAGTCATCCAATGTTCCCTACTCTTGCCAGCCTTGTCCTTCATACTAACAGGAACATGCTCTTTCTGAACTTTTGGTATCTTATTTTTGATGTGATGTCCGTTTACCTGCAAACAACCTCCCCCAGTCATCTTTTGAAAATTCCTATCTATTGCCATCAAAATTGGCCTTGCCCCAATTTCAAATTTTAACTTATGGATCAGGCTTATTCTTTTCCATAACTGTTTTAAAACAAATAGAATTATGGTCAGTGGACCCAAAGTTGCTCCTCAACTAACACCTCAGTACTTGCCCTGCCTTATTTCCCAAGTGGAGGTCAAGTTTTGCCCCTTCTCTAGTCGGGCGGTTTACGTATTGATTGAACACACTTAATAAGTCTCACCCTCCCATCCAATCCCTGACCATGTCATAGAATCACTCTTCTCTGAGTCATAGAGTAATACAGCATGGAAACAATCCCTTCCACCCAAACTGGTCCATGCAGACCATGGTGCCCATTCAGCCAGTTCCAATTGCCTGCATTTGGTCCAAATCCCTCTAAACCCTTCCCACCCATGTATCTATCCAAATGCTTTTTAAATGTTGTAATTGTCTCAACCTCAACCACTTTCTGCGGGAGCCTATTCCATATACACACCACTCTCTGCGTGAAGAAGTTGCCTCTCATGTCCTTCTTAAATCTATCCCCTCTCACCTTAAACCTATGCCCTCTAGTTGTCAATTCCCCATTCCCGGGAAAAAGGCTATATGCATTCATCCTATCTATGCCCCTCATGATTTTATACACCTCAATAAGATCACCCATCATTCTCCTATGTTCCAAGGAATAAAGTCGATACCTTTCCAACTCTCCCTATAACTCAGGCCTACTAGTCCTGGCAACATCCACATAAATCTTCTTTGCACACTTTCCAGTTTAACTATGTCTGTCGTATAGCAGGGTGACGAAAACTGCACGCAATATTCCAAGTGCGGCCTCACCAACGACCTAACATAATGTCCCAACTCCCATATTCAATGCCTTGACCGATGAAGGCGAGCATGATAGATGCTTTCTTCACCACCCTGTCTACCTGCGACGCCGCTTTCAACAAACTATGTACTTGTACTCCTAGGTTCCTCTGTTCCACAACACACCTCAGGACCTTACCACTTGTCCTACCTTGGTTTGACTTTCCAAAACGCAAGTGTCTGGAAATCTCCTACTGTTGGAATCCTTATTATTCTTACAGGTATCTGTGATCTCCCTACATATTTGCTCCTCAATTTGTCTCTGACTAAAGGAGGGGTCCATCATAGCATCCTATGAAAGAGATCACACCCTTCTTACTTCTCAGTTTGACCCGTATAGCTTCACTGGATGGTCTCCAAGGAATACCCTCTCTAAGTACTGCCATGATGTTTTCCTTAGTCAAAAGTGACACTCCTCCTCTCATGCCTATCCTTCTATCCTATAGCATCTCTATCCTGGAACGTTGAGCTGCCAGTACAGTCCATCCCTCAGCCATGTTTCTATAATAGTAATGATATCCCAATCCCATGTTCCCATCCATGCCCTGAGTTTATCTGCCTTACTTGTCAGGTCTCTTGCATTGAAATAAATAAATTCATCAGTCTTCCCTTATTCCCTGCAGTGGTCTTGCCTGCCTTGTCTATTTAACTTGCTTTCTTTAATCCTGTACCAACCTTAACCTTATTACTTGACTCACTACTGTGTAGGGTCCCAGCCCCCTGCCAGATTACTTTAAACCCTTGTGAGTAGGTCGAACATATCTCCATGCTAGAATATTGGTCCCCCTCCAGTTCAGGTACAACTTCTGCCCCAGAATGATCCAAAAACTGAATCCCTGCTCCCTGCACTAGCTCCTTAGCCATGCATTCATCTGCCCTATCCTCTTATTCCTATTCTCACTAGCACGTAGCACCAGGAGTAATCCAGAGATTACTACCCTTGAGGTCATGCTTTTTAACCTTCTACCTAACTCCCTACACTCACTCTGCAGGGCCTCAGTGGTCCCAAAGTGTACAACAACCTCTGGTTGCTCATGCTCCCTTTTGAGAATTTGCTGCAACCACACCGAGACATCCTTGACCCACTACAGAGGCAACACATCATCATGCAGTCTCACTTGTGGCCACAAAACCACCAGACTATGCCCCTGACTAGAGTCCCCTCTCACAATTGCTCACTTGGACTTTGCCATACGCTGCTTTAAGCAGAGCCAGTTGTGGTGCCAAAGACCTGGTTGCTGCTGCTATATACCCCTGCGAGGCTATCCCTCCACAGCATTCAAAATAGCGTACTTGTTTGAGAAGGGGATAGCCACAGGAGACTTTTGCACTACCTGCCTACCTCTCTTAGAAGTCAGCCATCTAACTGACTGAGCCTGCGGTATGATCAGATCCCTGAAGCTACTATCACACTATCACACTACCTGCCTCCTGCATGGTCCTCAGTGCTGCCAACTGCCGTTCAAATTGATCCATGCAGTCTGTGAGAAGCTGCAGCCATACACGCTTCCTGCAGACATAGATACCACGGACACTCGACTACTCCCTGATCTCCTGCGTCTGACAGGAGCAGCATACCACTCCACTGACTGCAATCTCCGCCCCTTTAACAACTAGCACACTTTCAGGAAAAAAGATCATATCTTGCCCTTACCTTGTTGCTGCTTGCCCTCCTCAACGAAGCCCAGTATTCACCTACGCTCATTCTTTGATCTATCCAGCAGGCACTTTTAACACAAAGCTGCACCTTGCAAAACTGGCTGGAACAAGACACAGCAATGTCTCACTCCTACATTTCGCTCAGGTGTCAGCATTTTCAATCTCTTGCAGGTTGCACTCCATGCTGGGAGCACTTTAGGCATGTCCGTGATTTTCTGCTATAGTCAGGTACAGCCCAGGGTGCTGTCTGCCAGTGTGTGCTTGTGCTTTATGATGATGTGCTAGATGAAATTCATCAATAGTATGAGATTATTTGTACTGCTCCGTTATACTCAGCTTCCATTAACAGTACATCATGACAAATACACTTTCTCCCATATTTACCTCGAATGCACCTCACACCCTGCTTCATAGGATCATAGAATCCCTATAGTGTGGAAACAGGCTCTTCAGCCCAACTAGTCACACTGACCCTCAGAGCATCCCACCCAGGCCCATCCTCCTATGATTTCTCCTGGAGAACAATTAAGCTAACAGAGTTGGAAGCCTCTGCTTTTTCAAGCTTTAGGGGGCTTTTTCAGAGGGTAGCAAAGCACTAAGGAAGCAACCACTGGAATCTTTAATTTCCCACAAATTTGATGCAATCCTGATATACAACTCCAACCTTTGCTGCAGGAACAGCACTCTGACCGTTAGAATATTTGAGCCAGTGACTTCAACACAGTAATTAGGAACTGGGCCACACGATCGTCCACAATGCAGCGCTTGCTTCAGGCTAAGCTGAAGCATTCATTGAGTGGTATTGTTGTGGATAAAGATGATTCCAGTCTAACACTATATGTTAATTCCACTCAAGATTCTTGTTAGGCCATCTGGAGTATTGTACAGAATTGTGGTCCCACATAATGGGAAAGATATGAATGCATTGAAGAGAGTGCAGAATCAACTTATAAGAATTGTTTCAAGGATAACAAACTTCAGTTTTGAGGATAGATTGAAGACATTGGGACTGTTCTTCGAGAGGAAAAGGCTAAGAGGAGATCTGATAGAAGTTTTCAAAATCACGAGGAGTTTGGATAATGTAGATAGTCAGAAACTGTTCCTACTCGTAAAAAGATCAAGAACAAATGGTGTCAGATGGGGTCAGTAAAGTGATTTGCAAAAGAAGCAAGGGTGATGTGAGAAAAATATTTTTCATGCAATGACAGGCTGGCTTTTGGAATGTGATGCCTGGAAATGTGGTGGAGGCAGGTTCAATTGAGGTATTCAAGATGGCATTGGATGGCTATAATTGCAAGATGGCAGCAGAGTAGGATGCTCCAGCCAGAGCTTGTCTGCTCCGCCATTCTTCTTCTTTTTCTGTTTTTTTTAATTCCTTCATTTTTCTCTTTGTCTCCCGGCATCCGGTGACGATTGCGGGCCTCCAGCAAAGACTCCTGATCTCCGGTGCTAACTCTTGGTCTTCAGCAATGATTCTTGGTCTCTGGCAGGCGAAGGCTCCTGGTCTCCAGCGATGATTCCTGGCCTACAGTGGCAACTCCCGGCCAGGTGCAGCAGCCTCCCCTACTGGTGTCCCTGAGTGGCATAGCGTCCTCCTGGACTGGGGTAGTGGTCTCCCAGCATGCCGTGGTGACATCCTGGCCTCCTGCAGTGGCCTCCCCACATTGGCATGGCAACCGCCCAGCCTCCTGCAGCAGCCATCCGGCATGGCATGTCACCAGCGCAGTTTGAAGCCAGGGCCCGGTGCAGACTGGAAGCTAGGTGCCAGTGTGGTCTGTTGCACTGAACTTATATTTCTGTAATGCCAAACATTTTGTTTCTATATTGTCTAAGATCTTGTAACAAAAGGAGCTGTGCCTAGGTACTTTAGTATCTGAGTCAGTGCTGTAATTAGTGACGTGTAAATGTTTCACTGAGTATATGTGGCAATATTCTATTCTAATCTATTTAAATTAAAACAATGTGCACAGTTATATGGAAAAGACAGGAGACTGACATTAAGTCATGATGCTCATTCAGAGAGCTGGTGTAGATAAGATGGGCCAAATGAGTTCACTATACTATGTCCATCCAATCCACTCCCACGATTAGCCAGCAGGCATGCCTATCAGTATGTTTTCGCAGCCAATCAGAAATCAAGTGTGCTCCCCATCACCTGATTGGATGGTTCCTGACTGTCAGTGTGTCAGTCTGTTCATGATTGATCAGTAGGAGTCATCATAAACCATCTGTGTGATGGCTTCCCTGGGTTTGCAGATGGCCCTGTCATCAAGATGATCTTTAATGGGAAGAGACACTGCAATGGCAGTGTAGGATGGCGGACAACACAATTTTCCTGAGTATCCTTGCAGTTCACTGTTTTAATTTCTGTTAACAATGCTCTGCCGAACCTCTGATACATTGTTGCCTATTCTCAAGCAATAAGGCAAAGAAGAACAGGTTACAACAAAATTAGATTCCATTAAAAACAGCTGGAGGAAGATCTGAATCATGAATTCGGGAAAAATATTTAGGTAACGCTTTTCATAATCACCAGACCTTTCAAAGCACATGAAAATAAATGAAGAACCTTTGAAGCACCTTCACTGTTGTCAAATACGAAAGTGGGCTGCCAATTTTTGTACAAGATCCCTCAAACAATAATGTGATAAATAGCCACGAAATAACTTCACAGAGGCCAATATCCCATCAATAAGTCACCCATTATTTACACACGCTTTGTACTCGACCCAGCTCTTAGAGCGAACAGAACCTCTGACACTCCTGTTTAGTCAATCTGTAAGTCTCTCTGATTGGACCAGGTTAACAGCCCCAGTCAGGGAACTCATATTCTATGAGGTTCATCTGGTTTCATCATCATAGAATCCCTAAAGCATGGAAACAGGCCCTTCGGCCCAACAGATTCACACCGACCCTGAGAGCATCCCATCCAGACCCATCCCCCTATAACCCACCTAATCTACACATCCCTGAACACTACGAGCAATTTAGCATGGCCAATCCACCTGCACATCTTTGGACTGTGGGAGGAAACCCACGCTAACACAGGGAGAATGTGCAAACTCCACACAGACAGTCGCCCGAGGGTGGAATCGAACCTGGGTCCCTAGCGCTGTGAGGCAGCAGTGCTAATCACTGAGCCACTGTGCAGTTAAAATCACTATGTCCCTCTCCTTCCACATCCAGGTACGTAGGCCTGCTGTTTTTCTTGTAGCCTCTCCTGGGGCGTTTTCACACCGGGCCCGGTTCCTCTGATTCAACGTCAGGCTCGGGCAATGTGTACTGGACCATAGCCTGCGTCTTGTGCCAGGAGCATCTTTGAAAAATTCATCCACTTCTTCATGCGGTAAAGGCGTTAAGGTTGCGATATCCACCCTGTCCATCTTAGACTCCGAGATTCCTCTGACGCGAGATGAAGGGGAGAACCCACCAGTTCCAACAGCTTTTCCGGCCATTCTGAGGAACTGGGCATGTTTTGCTCCTGTCCCATTTGTGGGTTTGCAGCTTTCATCTGGTCCACATGCTTATTCAGGACTGCCTCACCTACTTGAACTTTGTACATCACGGACCTAACCAAGCATTGGCCATGCCGCTTGCCCATCACAGCCATTTTAGTGGTTTCGGCCCCAAACTTCATCTCCTGAAGTAAACTGTCTCTCTTGCTTAGAGGAGTCTTCTGTCCAGCATTGGAATTCCTGATGCTGTTTCACTCTCACCTCCAGGTCCGGGAAGATCAGATTTAACCTGGTGCACAGTCTTCTCTCCATTAGCAACTCTGTTGAAGCAATTCCTAAAGTTGCATGACGGATGGTCCAATAATCAAATAGGAACCAAGACAGTTTGGTATCAAGTGAAGCTGTAGGCTGTTTCTTTAAAAATACCTTCAAAGTTTGGACTGCTGTTTCCCACAAATGATTGGATGATCTTGGTCAGAAGCAGTCCTTATATGCCAAATGCCATTCAACTTAAGGAAATACTCAGATTCCCTGTTGGTAAATGATGGCCTGTTGTCTATGATTAACACTTTCAGGAGTATTGCAAAAGATCCTCTCAGCTTTTCTATTATCAGCCCTGTTTTTGATGAATGAAATCTCTTCATGTCCAGCTATTTTGGTGGGCATCCACAATGATTAAGAACATTAAGCTCATGAAAGGGTTGATCAATAGTTGATATGTAACCAAGTCCAGTGTTTATCCGGTCATTCCCACGAATGTGGAGGAGCTGTTGATGGTGGTGGCACGACGATTTCAATCAGTAAAGGTATTGGTGGAACTTTCTCACATCAAAGATGACCGACAAACCTTCTTTCTCTCTCGGGGCATACTTGCATTCTGCATCAGCCAAAGTTCGGGAAGCATACGCTATTAGGCATTCCTCTCCATTGGTTCATAAGTGAGCCAACACTACCCCAATACCATATGGCGAAGGATCGCATGTCAGCACCACATCTCATGTGGGATTATAGATCTTAGACAATGATAGCTGCTTCTTTACTTACCTAAAGGCTACATCTTGGCTACAAGAACAATTCCAAGGCTGATCCTTTTTCAGTAGCAGATATAGCTGTGCCAGGATGGAGGGCAGGCTACATATGAACTTTCTGTAATAACTCACCAGCCCAAAGAAAGACCTAAGCTCTGTTACAGACACGTGAGCCAGTGGCACTTTTGATCACCTTCGCTTTATCTTCCAATGGGTGTAACCTGGTCTTATCGACTCTGTAGCCCACATAGGTCACTTGGGTTGCCTGGAACATACATTTTTCCTTTCTGAGGCATGCACCCACCTTGGCAAAACATCTAAGGACTATGTTCAAGTTCTCTACATTCTCTTTATTGGTCTTCCCTGGTATAGGTTCTCAGTCTAGCCAGGGTCTTGTGCAAACTTAAGAGTTGGGGTCCAGAGTGAATTTTGTTAAAGATTGGTTCTGCAATCACTGATACAGCCATGCCAGTGTCAACCTCCATTAGAACCAGGTGACCATCTAACCAGATGTTTATTTTGATTAAACGTCAGCTTTCCTGCTCCTCTGATGCTGCTTGGCCTGCTGTGTTCATCCAGCTCTACACCTTGTTATCTCAGATGCTCCAGCATCGGCAGTTCCTACTATCTCTGAATCAGTTTATTTTGATTGGTTCTGATTTGGACGTTGCTATGCAATTTAACTGTTCCAAACGAGCTGTAGATGGACTTTCCAGTGTGTGCACTTTCCTGGATACCAGCCAATGAGTTGTCTTATTCAATTCAAGCCTAGTAGGACCCTTTTGCTGTCTTACGTCTGCACACCGGCAGTAACTACAATGGCCTGCTGGCCTGGATCCTGAAGAACATGTTAAACTGTTTGGCTGAGGCTTGGCTGAGCTGATATACTGTCCCACTGTTCAGGATATTTCCTGTGTGAGGCTATGCAATTGTCTTCACTGACATGTGTCCCCTAAGGTCAATCGGCCTGGCGAGAGTGTCCACCTCCATTGGTGTACCCTGTAACTCACGCTCCACTTGCCACATTTTCTAATGACAAAGCCTGTTTGAAGTCCAGTTGGGCTTCAGCTAATGGGTGCTTTCGCATGGTTATATAACTAATTCCACATCCAAATGGTCTCTCAGCATCTCATTAAGGGTTAAACCAAAATTACATGCCTCCACCAGTCCTGTTAAGCTCATGAAAAATCCTGACACGGTTTCCTCTGGGTCTAGAA
Source organism: Rhincodon typus (assembly GCF_021869965.1). Lineage (NCBI taxonomy): Eukaryota > Metazoa > Chordata > Chondrichthyes > Orectolobiformes > Rhincodontidae > Rhincodon > Rhincodon typus. The sequence continues at coordinate 74,041,730 of NC_063336.1, read as the reverse complement.
CTGCTCAGCAAAACCGATAATGTCTCAGGATTAGAGGAGTCTTGGAGTCATAATATTCCTTTACTAACTCTTGAAAAATTTTAGTATAGGGTTCAGAAAAGATTTACAACGATGTTGTCAAGGTTGGAGGGTTTGAGCACAACTGTGTTACCATTTGGATTCATCCTGTTACTGCAAAACATGTCAGTTTTCAGAGTCTTCATGGACAGCAGCCAACTGTACCTCACCATCACCTCCTAACCTGATCTCGCTACTGCCTCTAGCTGGTGTCCAGCACTGGATAACCAACCATTTCCTTCAGTCTAAACGTGAGAAAGATTGGCTTGCCTTCAGTTCCCTCACTATAAACCCAGGTCCCCAGCCATTGATGCCAACCCTCTCCCTGACCAGTCTCAGAGTGAGGCCTGAGAACAGGCAGTTCATAATTCAAGGGTCCTATTTGACACCAAGCTGAGCTTCACTAAATGGTCCCTGTGACCAAGATCAAATACCTTCACATCCTTAACACTGCTATTTCCAGCCTTGTTTTAGCTTCCCTCCTGCTGACATATTTTTTACTTCTGCACTCAAATATTCTAATGCAACCTCAAATTGTAAATTTCAGCTCATTCCACAACCTGGTTGTCTTTTATGAACTCACATAGGTCCTGTTAATACAGCAAGACCATAAGAAACATAAGCAGAAGTAGGCTGCTCGGGCCCTTGAGCCTGCTCCATCTTTCAATAGAATTATGACTGATCTGACGTCCACTTTCCTGCCTTTCCCTGTGACCTCTGATTCCCCTACTGATCAAGAATCTATCTATCTATCTCAACCTTAAATATACAGGTAGTTCTCCTTATCACGTGATAGCTGCATTCTTGCGTGACTTTTGGGAAACATCTTTTGTCATTGTGATTAGAATGTGACAGAGCATTTATTGCCCATCCCTAATTGCCCAAAGTAGTTCGGAGTCAACCACATAGCTGTGGGTCTGGAAGTCACAGATAGGCCAGACCACGTAAGGTTGGTAGTTTCCTTCCCAAAAGGATATTAGTGAACCGACAATGGATTCACGGTCATCATTAGACTCTTAATTCCAGATATTTTTATTCAGTTCAAATTCCACCATCTGCCATGGTAGGATTCAAACCCGGGTCCCCAGAACATTATCTGGGCCTCTGGATTAACAGTCCAGTGATAATACCACTAGGCCACTACCTCCTCCTTCTCCATTGCCTCCTAATATAGCTATATAAAATCAGAGTGCTGTTTTGATGTATATTTTATGTCCAGGCATACATATTGATGAGATACTCACCAAGTGGAAAGGAAATTATGACAAGTTGGAACACATATCCAATGGCTGGCTTCACCTTTTTGATTATTGCAAAGAAATTGTTTGAGTTTTGCCCTCACTTTGTGTGCACTTTATAATGAGTAAACTAGGTTGTTTCCACGGTGAGAACCAGGTCTGAACTAGCATGCTGACCACAGAAGAGATTAAAGTTACAGCAAGCATGTTAATCTGGTTTGAAAGCATCCTGTCTCTTCATTCTCTCCCTTGATCTCTTTTCTTGCTCCTTCTCCTCATGGCCCACAGATTCTTATCAACCTGAACACCTACTGCATCAACAATGGCCCTCATCAAACATCAAAAATGAACTTTTTCTAATAGGAGAGATTGGGAACAGGACAGAGACTTCCTCTCTCCCCTGCCTCTCACTCCATTGTTGCAATAACACCAATACAGTCTTGTCAGGTATAACTCAACTCAAATAATCTAACTTGACACAAACCAGGGATTCAATCAATTTTCCCAATTTGTACAGCTATGTAGCACACTGCGACATCAGCAGAGTCTGACATTCAGAATTAAATGTCCATTGATTCTTTCACACACATGTTGAATCTTCAAGCACACTCATACACACTCAAGACACTATAAGACATAGGAGCTGAAGTAGACAATTCAGCCTATCAAGTCAACTCTGCCATCATGGCTGATCATCAACTAAAAGTTTCCTGCTTTATCCACAAAACCCTTGATTCTCTGACTGATTAAAACTCTGTCTACCTCAAGTTGACAACCTTCTGTGGTAAAGATTTCCATAGATTGCAAATGCTCTGAGAGATGAAATTCCTCCTCATCTCTAATTTAAATGTACAATTGCTTAATCTGAGATTACGCGCTCTGGTCCTAGACTCTCCCACAAAGGGAAACAACTTTTCTACACCTACCCTATCCAATTCCCTAAGAATCTTTTATGTTTCAATAAGGCATCCTGTCATTTTTCTAAAATGCAATAAATACAAGCCCAACCTACTAAACCTCTCCTCATAAGACAGTACCACGTACCTGTATGTATTTGCCAGGGAGCGGAATGTGGCCCATTTTACAGTTGCCTGAGAGGCTAATTCCTTAATGTTTCAGACTATTAATGAAGATGCACTAAAGTAAAAGTGTAGAAACTTACTACTGATTTGCAAACAAGTACCAAAGGTTTTCAAATTAACTTCATTGTCCCTTTTTTAGCATAGGAATTTCTTAAAACTAAAAAGCAATGAGTAACTATATCCAAGTTTATGAAATGATGCAGGATATCCTCAGGATGAAACTTGAAGATAAGAACACTGGTAGAATGGCCCAAGCTGCAAACTGGGAAGAACGATGTCAACACCTCAATGTCGAGGTTGTCGACAGTTCAGTGGCCTCTCACTTGTGACTGCATTAACAGCCAACTAAATAATGGTTATAGCACAATGTGCCAGGATTTTGTCAAGATGGGGGGCGGGGGGGGGGGGGGGGGGGGGGGGGGGGTAAGGAGGGAGGAGGTGGGAAAAGGAGAGTGGATTCCAGGGCAAATGGGGCTGGAGGGTAGTGGCGGAAGCAAATCTGACCGAGTGGGGAATAGGTGGGCAAGGGAAGGAGTGAGATTTCAGGAGTGGGTAATGGGTGATTAGCTCCTTGTGGGCAAACAGTTGGTTGGGTCTACAGGGAGGGAATGGCTGGGGCGGGGTTGATTAGGTTCAGAGTTTGGGGATTTGGGGGAGGGGTAGTGAGTCAGGAGTTAAGGTCCCTGTGAGGTGTCAGGTTGGTGTCTGGGGGTGAGATGGGTAGGGTGCAGTTGATAGAGTGTGAGGTAAGTATGGGGTCAGTTGAAAAAGAGTTAGACTAGGTTTTTAACAATCTACATTTTCTTGAGTAACTATTTTACTTAATTTCATTGGAACCCTCCAAAGTCTTTGACTTAAATGGAGAATTTTGGAGGGTTCTAAGTGGAGAGGAATTGTCGTGTGGAAAATTCAGTTTCTTGTACAATCCTTCGAGTCTGCTGCAATTGGGTTTCAGCAATGTCCCCATGTACAGTTCCCGTCTATAATGGAATAATAGCTACCTGGCCAAGGATGAATCCAGGCTGTTAACCCACCCCTCTGCACAGATGCTGCTGCACCTGCAGAGTGTTTCCAGCATTTGCTGCTTTTATTTTTCAAGCCAGCACGTGCTTGGAGAGTGATAACTGTCCATTTGCTTGAATACATCATGCTTATTAATTTCCATCTTGTCCTCTCTTTTATAAAGGTCCCAACACAATTATTTAAGAATTACGCACATTCTAGAAAGTCTTGGAGAGTATAAGTTTAAGATCTTCCAGACACACCTAGTCTACTTTCTACTGCAGGAGGCTTTTGTCGAGGAGACTCTGCACAACATGGTGCGCAGTGCTTTGGAATACTTTGTCTACACAATCAAATTGAGGCAGGAGCAGAGGAGGCTGCTGCTTTTCACCAGGCTCCACTATAAGCCAGCAGAGAACTTTGCCTGGGGCCCTCAGAAGAAGGACAACTTAGGAGGAAGAGGAGACAGTAAGAACTGCCGATGCTGGAGTCTGAGATAACAGTGTGGAGCTGGAGGAACACAGCAGGCCAAGCAGCATCAGAGGAGCAGGAAAGCTGATGTTTTGGGTCGGGACTCTTCTTCAGAAAA
>NC_063336.1:74016506-74037362 GCF_021869965.1 Rhincodon typus | reverse complement strand
TCAGCTTTCCTGCTCCTCTGATGCTGCTTGGCCTGCTGTGTTCCTCCAGCTCCACACTGTGTTATCTTAGGAGGAAGAAACCCAGTTACCAAAGCATCCTTTCCAGCCAAGAAGAAGCCTCTGGGTCAAGAGAGGAACCAATGCAGCACTGGGACTAATGGCCTGAGAAGCAGTGCTGGAGCCCAGACAGAGTCAGCTTCCTCCACTGAGACTGGGCCAGGAGCAGGCAAACAGCAGTCAGGTCAATTCACATTTCTTAATCTTGTTGTTTGTTCAGTGGATGAAGGTGCTACAACATCACAATAGCACTGCTGGTGGAACTGGAGAGGGATGATGTGATTGATTGATCGATCTCTTTACTGCCAAGGTATTGTTCTCACATTGATGTTGTTGAAATGTTACATAAAACATTAGAAAGGTGACCAATCTGGTTGAGTGACACTAACAGCATGATAAATTGTTACTTCACACAACTCTTGATGAAGAGTGAACTTGCACATGGACCAGCCAGATACACGTGGCGGATCAGGGAGACTGAGGCTGGAGAACCAATGTCTGAAAGAGAGGCTTTGTGACAGCAGGAACAATGAATGGGAAACAAAGTCAGGAATACTTTTCCATGCTGCAATGGTTTGCATAATCCCGGACATCCTCAAAGTAGTCAAACGAAGTGATGTATATTTCTCTTCCTCTCGTAGTTATCACTCCTGCAAAAGTGTAACTTCTGCATAAAATTACTTGTTGTCCCAGCGGGCACTTAGGGGTGGCACGGTGGCTCAGTGGTTAGCACTGCTACCTCACAGTGCTAGTAGGCCTGGGTTCGATTCTCCCTTCGGCAACTGTCTGTGTGGAGTTTGCACGTTCTCCCCATGTCTGCGTGGGTTTGCTCTGGTTTTCTCCCACAGTCCAAAGATGCACAGGCTAGGTGGATTGGCTATGCTAAATTGCTCATAGTGTTCAGGGATGTGTAGATTAGGTGGGTTTGGGGAATGGGTCTGGGTGGAATGCTCTGAGGGTCAGTGTGGACTTGTTGGGCTGAAGGGCCTGTTTCCACACCGTGGGAATTCTATGGATTCAAGCAGGCCAGAAATTGCAAACTTGGTAAATATGCAAATGCCCAGCAGGACAGTATCATCCTGAAGAAAACTGGCATCACTGGGACATGCAGGGTAACAGGGCCTATTTGCAACAGGGAACCCACACACATGATGACAGTCATGAATGGGATTGGATAAGGAGAGCTGATTGAAGCACAATATATGTAACAAATAACCTAGATATTTTTTCTTTTGTTGATACAACATAGATTTAGCTTCATGCAGGCACGTATGTCTCCAATTATCTATCAATCACATTTCCCAGCTTTCAGAGCCACAGCAGGATATAGTTGAATGTCTACAATCAGCAAATGCCTTTGTGATCCCTGAGCAATTGTTATCTTCAGTAACATGGAGAAGCTACTCCAAGAGAAGCTGTGTCCACTCTTCCTGAGAGCTAGCCACATCATGCAGCAGGGACAGTGGGAAGGAGCCTTAAGGCCCCTCAACAAAGGCTGTTAATGGAGAAAATATTTACCAGTAAGCAACCCTAAAAATGCATTTAACCATGTATATATGAAAGAAAAGAAGGCCGATTTGCACTTATATACTGCCTTTTATGACATCAGAACAATCCAAAGCTCTTTCCAGTCAGCGATGTTCTTTTAAAGTACAATCACTATTGTGACATTTTATCCTAGATCCCTACTTGACGACCAGAAATAATTTCCTTTCAAACTCATGACTCATCCTTTGATCACACATCCTTCCCTTTTATTTAATGCTCTATAACTTGTATCATTCCCTCAAAAAGCACCATTTTGTAAGTGATTTTTTTTTTGTAGAATGCAGTAATCTAGAATATTTGCTTTAAAAATGCAGGAACTGCTTCCGCTAAACCTTTTCACTTCTCTACCTCAATTTCCTCCTGAAAGTCAATTCAAAATATTGACCTCTTTGACCAAGAATTTGGTCATTTTTCCTAAAACCACTTCATATGGCCTAGAGTTAAATTTTCTTTCCTGCCACCTCTTTTTGCCACTGGGAGATGTTTCATACATCAACGGCATTACATAATTTTGATTTTATTCATTTGTGTGATGAAAGCATCATTGGCTGGGCCGACTTTATTACCCATCCTTAGTTGTCCTTAAGAAGGTGGTAGTGACGTGCCTTCTGGAACTATTGCCGTGCATGAACAGAAAGTAGACCCACAATGCCATTAGGGAGTGAATTCCAGGATATTGACCCAGTGATGGTGAAGTTATGGCACTATATTTCCAAGTCAGCATGGTGAGTGGTTTGTAGGCGAACTTGCAGGTAGTGGTATTCTCCTGTATCTGCCGTCCTTGTCCTTCTAGATGGTAGAGGTCATGGGTTTAAAAGATGTTATCTAAGGAGTCTTGATGATTTCTTGCAGTGCAGCTTGTAGACAGTACACACTACTGCTAATGAGTGTCATTGTTGGAGGAGGTAGATGTTTGTGGATATGATGCCAATCAATTGGGCTGCTTTGACCTGGATAGTGTCAAGTTTCTTGAATGTTGTTGGAGCTGCAATCTTCCAGGCAAGTGAGGAGTATTCCATTACACTCCTAACTTGTGTCTTGGTGGGCAGGCTTTGGGGAGACAGGAGGTGAGTTTGTTGTAGACTTGCTTTTTCAGCTACTTATTTATATAACTTGAGCAGTTATTTTTATGGCTCATAGTAACTCTTTGGATGTTGATGCATGTGTAATGTGAACTGTGAAGACTTCCAGTGTCACAATGGAGAGAGCTCAGCACATTCATTCTTTGCCTTTTTCTTCATCTTTTATGCTGTCTGTTTGTATTGTGCATTCTCAGTGTTGCCTTTTATTTCCCTCATTTCTCCCCTTCTTTGTTTTGTTCAAGTTGATTAAACATTTGACATTATCATCAGCTTCCAGGTCAGACAATGTGCCAGTATACATGCTGTCAACCTCTCGTTCTCCTACAGATTCTACTCGACCAGTCCAATTATTTTTGGTTTCTTGGTGCATTGTTATTTCTGATCTAGCAGCATTTGTAAAATATTTTGGACTGCACTGAAATTCAAAGCTCCCTCAAACTGAGCAGTCACCTTGAGTGGCAAGATTTGTGAATGAGTCGGGTTATTTGTACTTCGCTAGACATGAATAAAGTAGTAGTAATGAAGTGGGAATGAAAGAACTGGATCTACTGATTACAGAAACACATATAGATTGACTGACATACGGAATTTCACATTTTTACTTTCCAGTCTTTCCCAAAATTTCAAATAATATATCTCACGTTGTTTTTAACAAATTAATGCATCTACTATTCCAAAATAGCAACGCAGTAAACAGTATCAAATCATGTAATATGATAGTGGCTCTATCAGTCGTGGTTATTGATTGTGTCGTAGAGTCATAGAGTCTATGACACTATAGGGATTCTGTGATTTCTATGAGCCCTATAGCACAGAGACAGGCCCTTCGGCTCAAACTGATCCATGCCGACTAAAACGTCCATTCACGCTAACCCCATTTCCCGGCATTTGGCCCATATCCTTCTAAACATTTGCTACCCACATATTCATCTAAATGCCTTTTAAATGTTGTTAATTTTCCCCCCTCGATCACTTCTGCTGGCAGCTCATTCCATATGCGTACCACTCTCTCTGTAAAAAAGTAGTTCCTCAGGTTCCCATTTATTCTTTCCTCTCTTACCTTAAACTGATGCCTTCTAGTCCTCGATTCCCCAAACCTAGGAAAAAGACTGAGTGCAATCATCCTATCCACGCCTCTCATAATCTTATACACTTCTATAAGATCCCCCCTCAGTCTCCTACGCTCTAAAGAAAAAAGCCTTAGCTTGTCCAACCTCTCCCTATAACTCAGTCCCTTAAGTCCTGGCAACATCCTTGTAAATTTTTTCTGCACTCTTTCCACTTTAATAACATCCTTCCTGTAGCAAGGTGACCAAAACCGAATACAATACTCCAGTGAGGCCTCACCAACGTCCTGTACAGCTGCAACATAACTTCCCCACTTCTATACTCAATGTCCTGACTGACGAAGACCTGTGACAGGGCAGTGAAGGCGGCTTTTGGCACACAGGCCAAATTGTGCAAAGATCATCCAGTAACTGCTGCAGGAACACGTGAGCCATGTTGCACACTAAAACGTGCATGTCTTCCATGATATTGCTAATGTCAGTACATCAAATTATAACTGCAGAAGTTTATTTTCACCAACGCACAATATTAATTTTCAAATATTAATGGGGAAGAACATGGAGTTCTTTTTTATTCATTCAGGGGATGAGGGCAATGGTAGCTAGGCAGTATTTATTGCCCACCCCTAATTGCCCAGACAGCAGTTAAGAGTCAACCACATTGCTGTGGGTCTGGAGTCACATGTAGGCCAGGCCAGGTAAGAATGGCAGTTTCTTTCCCTAAAGGATATGAGTGAACCTGACAGGTTTTTCCTGACAATGGATTTATGGTCATCATTAGATTCTTAATTCCAGATATTTATTGAATTCAAATTCCACCGTCTGCTGTGGCGAGATTTGAACCCAGGTCCCCAGAACAAAATCTGGGTCTCTGTGTTAACAGTCCAGTAATATTACCACTAGGCCATTGTCTTTTCTCTTTATGCAGTGCAGTTATGCTGTGCAATCATGATCACAGGGAGATGAACACAGGTTAGAGCTGCAATTTCCCTTTTTTTAAATTAATTCATGTGGATGCAGCCATCACTGGCTAGCATTCATTGCTCATCACTAATTGACCAGAGGGCAGTTAACAGACAACCACACTGCTTTGGTCTGGAATCATATGTAGGCCAGACCAGGCAAGAACGGCAATTTTCTTCCCTAAAGGAACTTAGTGAACCAGATGGGGTTTATTGTTCAAGAATCAACATGGCATGGTGGCTTAGTGGTTAGCACTGCTGCCTCACAGTGCCAGGAACCTGGGTTTGATTCCACCTTTGGGTGCCTGTGTGGAGTTTGCACATTCTGTGTGGGTTTCCTCTGGGTACTCCAGTTGCCCCCCACAGTCCAAAGTTATGCAGGCTAGGTGAATTGGCTATGCTAAATTGACCATAGTGTTCAGGCTGTATAGATTAGATGGGTTATAGGAGGATGGGTATGGGTGAGATGCTCTGAGGGTCAGTGTGGACTTGTTGGGCTGAAGGGCCTGTTTCCACACTGTAGGGATTCTATGATCAGGCTCTTAATTCCAGATTTTTATTGAATTCAAATTTCACCATCTGCTTTGACTAGATTTGAACCCGGGTTCTCAGACCTGGTCTCTGGATTAATAGTCCAATGATAATACCTTGAGGTCATCACATCCCCTCCTTTGATTATGAATTGACATAATGAGCTGTAAGACCAGCAATTCTGTAGCTAAGTACTGGATACTTTTTACAGTGTAGTTACAGTTGTAATGTAGAAAAAAAGCTGCATGGAAGATTTGTATAACAGGCTCCCACAAACTGTACTGTGATAAAGATCAGATAAATTCAGTTTAAGGACATTTAATGGCATAATCTCCACTGCTCTTTGCATGCAGAGATAAGAAATCTTTTTGTGCTGAATGATGGCGCTTCAATTTAAAAACACATGTGCACCGCTAACAATGTTGTACTCCCTGAATACTGCATTGGGAGAGTTCATCTAGAATTTATACAGAAGATGGGAGTAGTACATTCAGCCCTTTGAGTCTGTCCTAAGAATCAATATGGTTGCAGCTGAAAATCCATCTCAGTAACCTGTTTCCACTTTCTTCCATTACCCTTTAATCCCTTTAGTTCTAAAAGCTATATCCAACTCCTTAAAAACATACAATGCTTTGGCCTTGACTACTTTCTGTGGTGAGACATTCCATAGGTTCACTATTCTCTGTATGAAGAAATTTCTCCTGATCTCAGTCTTAAATAGTCTATTCTATATCCTTAAACTGGGATCCCCCCGTTCTCGACTCCCCAGTCATCAGGAACATCCTTCCTGCATTCACCCCGTCTAATCCTGTTAGAATTTTATAGGTTTCTATGAGATTCCCCCTCATTCTCCTAAACTCAAGAAGATTAGAAGACTGCAGAGATTCAGGAAAGGCAGCTCACTGACACCTTCTCAAGCGCAATAGGGATGGCTAGCCAGCAATGCCCATGTAACATGAGTGAAAAAAAAAGACATCAGTGAATATGATCCTAAAAAATCCAGTCTCCCTTCATACTTCAGTCCTGCCATCCCAGGTATCAGTGTGGTAAACCTCACTCGGAACATGACCACTGGTGCCACAAAAAATATTAGCAGCATAACCAGTATTTCTGGCAACATGACCAGTAATAACCAGTGCCAGAACCAGCATTATTAACAACATGAAGCGAGTCCCAGAGCCGCAAATGTGGGGAAGCGTGTCCCAGAACAGTGCAATGGGAATGAGTTCTGGAGCAGCGTGAGGGGAAATAGAGTTCCGCAGCAGTGCAAGGGGAAACAAGTCCTGGAGATTGGCGAGAGGAAAAACGAGTCCAGGAGCAGCATAACTTACCAAGGTGCAGTTGTGTGTCTGGCAGACCAGCCTGGAGGCTTGGAGTGGAGCGGGACTGTTGTTGGCCTGGGGCCTGGCGTGGGTGGTCAGACCATGTGCTCGCTGAGCTGCTGCAATGCTGCTGCAATTTAATATTGATCTGAAATTTTTTAGCAGACTGTCATGTCAATCCTTTAACTTTGTTAGAACTATTTTACTTTTTATTTTTTAGACATCGTAAGTAATGCTACTACTTTTCCTTTTAACCCTCTTTTGTATCTAAGTGTTGTACCTGGGTACCTGGGAGGGAGGATAGAGAGCAAGTGCAAATATCGTACATCAGGCTACACAGGAAGGAGTCAGCAGTTTAATACAACAGATGAATACTAAAGAGCTCCTCTGGGAGTTTTGTGGTAACTATTCCCATCCTCTCCATTTAGGCTACTTTGAGAATAAAGAAATCAGGCTGTAGACTGAAGAAGCAGATTTATTTATGAGTGTCAGTTTGCACTGCAACATGCTTTACCTGTAGGCAATCTCATCATCTATTTTCCTGCTCTGCAGGGGAACAACGGCAATTTTGATTTGCAGGTGGAAAAGTTTTGGTTTGCATGGGATGAAATTGGCAGCAAGTTGAAATAAAACACTTCCATCAAAGTTCAGGACAAGAACAACATCTTTCTCTCACCACAAGGTTAACTGCAATTTGTTGTCAATTTGATCTCTGCCGATTTAATCCCTTTATTTTTCTCAGACCACACCCTCCCAACTACTCTCCATTCCAAGTGCTGACTCACCCTGTTGGTCATTGACATTTCTTTTATTATGAGCACGTCTCTGGCTGGACCTGCATTTAAACCCATCCGTCAATGCTCTGGAGAAAGTGACAGTGAGCTGTAGCCTGATACAACGAATTTTCCAGCACATTTGGCTCAGACCTTCCACGAGAGAGTCATTGCCAGTGTAGACAAGAGCTGTGCACAAGGACTGTATGGAATCCTGATGTACTAGCTCTGATGGAATTACTCAGAGAGGGCAAATTTCTGACCTAACATCAGAAGGCCTCTGAAAATGTAGCCAACTCTGAGTCAGAGTTGGAGATTTCAGAAGATTCAGGAAAAACAGGAATCAAAACATGCACCAGGACTTCGCTCCAGGACTTAACACTGACCTCACACAGCTATATCCCTCTACAGATAGCAGATTCCCACTTCACAACCCAACAACGCCTGACTCCATCCCTGGTCTCCAAAGACCTGACGTTCCCCGAGACCCTTACTCTACCCCATTAACCTGAACATGTCAGAAATCTTTCCCAACTCCATTTCTCCTTCCAAAATTCCCCCTCCAAAACCCTCATGGGCTCAACAACATCTGCTCAGCAAATGTCTGAATATCACAGATCCAACCTGCACACAAGAGATCCAGATCCTGACTGCCATCTCAGTCTAAACCTGCTTGGATTGCACTAAGGGCAAAACCTTGACCTAGACTAGCCCTCACCCACAACCTCTCCAACCTGCCACCCAATCCCCTCATTGATCTGTCACCCTAGCCCTCTCTCTTGCTTTACAGACTTTCCTTTCAACCTTGGCTTTTAGAACAAGAAGAACAACAAAGAAAATTACAGCACAGGAACAGGCCCTTCGGCCCTCCAAGCCTGCACCGATCCAGATCCTCTATCTAAACCTGTCGCTATTTTCCAAGGATCTGTATCCCCCTGCTCCCTGCCCATTCATGTATCTGTCTAGGTACATCTTGAATGACGCTATCGTGCCCACCTCTACCAGCAACATGTTCCAGGCAACCACCACACTCTGCGTAAAGAACTTACCACGCATATCTCCCTTAAACTTTTCCCCTCTCACCTTGAAATCATGACCCCTAGTAATTGAGTCCCCCACTCTGGGAAAAAGCTTCTTGCTATCCACCCTGTCTATACCTCTCATGATTTTGTCGACAAAGTTAAAAGGGACTATAGGACCTCTAAGCCTGCAGTATGAAGCCACTGCTATAAAAGGGGGTGTGGTTTCAGAGGCAATCCTTTCCATTCCTGGTTTGGGGGTTTGCCCAGAAAACTCCTCCAAAGTGAATTGGGCATTTTTTTTGGACATCAGAAGTAGCAGCCCAGGTCTAAAACCCTATTTCCTCAAGTTTTCCTAATTTATATCAATGACTTGAATGAGGGGATCAATGGTTGCTAAATTTGCTCATGACACATAGATGGAAAATTAAGTTATGAAGAGGATATAAGGATGCAGATTGATTAAGTGAAGTAGCAAAAAAGTGAAGCAGAAAAAGCAGCAATGGAGTAGAATGTCAGAAAATGTGAACTTGTCCATTTTGGCAAAACTAACAGACAAGCTTATCTTTAAATGAGGAAAGTTCACAGAACCATAAGTTACAGAGGGATGTGGAGGTTCTGGTGCATTCTAACATATTAGTTAGCAGATACAGCAAGTGATTCGGAAGGCAAATGTTTATTGCAAAGGGAACTGAATATTAAAGTATATTGGAATATGAATGGAATATAAAACTTTGATCAGTTGTACAGGGCCATTATGATAGCACATCTGGAGTACTGTGTACAGTTTTGGTCTTCTTGTTTAAAAAAAAAATCATAAAAATGTTTGAAACAGTTTAGAAAAGCTTCACTGGACTGATACTTGGGATGGGGAATAGGCAGGTGGTATTATGAAGAAAGACTGGACATGATCTGTTAGCATTTGGAAGAATGAGAGGTGATCTTATTGAAATATCTTGAGTTGATTTGACATGGTGGATGCCAAGCAGATATTTTTCCCTTGTAGGAGAGACTAAAACTAGGTTGGACAGTTTTAAAATAATGGATCTCCCATATAAGGGGGAGATGAGGAGAAAGATTTTCTTTCAAGGATTGTGAACTCTCTTTCCCAGACAGTATTGTCAATAACACATCTTTTTATTTTTCTATATTTTTATTATGGATTAAATGGGAAATGACTAAAATCATTCTCTTTTGCCGTGGCCTTGGGAGTAGTGGAACTTGAGAATTGATGCACTTTCCAAATGATATTATAATAGTGATACTCAAAGATATGAAGAGGTTGATACATTCTTGACCAACAAGAAAGGCTATGATTATCACAAGCAGACAGGACAGTGACGTTGAGGATACAATCAGATCAGGCATCATCTCAATAAAGAGCAAAACAGCTCAAGGGGCTGATTGGCCTACTCTTGCTCCTAATAGGTATATTAGTAGCCTGAGGAAGGCAACCAACAAGCTACTAAAATAGTCACTCTTGGGCTGAGACCATCAGTCAGTGTTGAATGCCCATCCAGTTGGCTTCTTGACATTATGTTATGTGGCTTGCTTGGTCATTTTAGACAGTGGTTAAGAATAAATTGCATTGCTGTGGGCCAGCAGACACTGGTAGGGCCAGATGTAATCCTCTAATGGTCATTAATGAACCAGATGAGTTTGTGACAATATGACCATTATTAACAAAAAGTGTATTTAGTGGCTTTGATAGTACCTTCCAAACCCATGACCACTGTCAGGACAAGAACAAAGGTAACAAATAAATGGGCACACCGCATTCTGCAAGTTCTCTTCCAAGCCACTCACCATCCTGACTTGGAAATATATTGCCATTCTTCAAGCATTGTTGGGTCAAAATTCTGGAACTTCCTCCCTAATGGGATTTGTGGGTCTAACTACAGCACATGAAATGCAGTGGTGCAAAAAGGCACCTTCTCAAGGGCAACTTGAGATGGATAAAAAAATACTGGCCAGCCAGCAACATCCACATTCCCATGAGTGAATCATTAAATAAATCTCCAAACTTAAATCATTATGGTATTTTCCTTTCATGGAATTTAAACTCATGTCTTGGAGCATGAGACCAGACTTTTCATGACTGAACCAGTGCGATTGCCACTGTGCTACCATCATTGACATGCATTGTTTTCTCCTTTGACCAAAAAAAGAGCTTATGAACTTCAAAGGGCATTGGGTAAAATCTCACTACTCACCACTTCTTTTACAAACTTTAAATCCCCAGACCAGTCAGCCTTTAGACTTCCACTCAAATCTACATATCATGATAACAGCAGGTGAGAATTACATGAGTCTACTGACAAAATAAAATAAATCTGATTACCAACAAAAAAAGAGCTGTATATACAACATTATGCTTCCATATCCCTACCCACTACCCTTGGCTTGTTACCCTCCCAATCAAGTTGTGGATTGAGTGATGCTGCACACTCTTACAACTGAGCTAAGCTCAATTCTTCACTCTTTGATGAAACTCTGCTTTGATCACTGTATTTGCAGATCTAAAAATACAGAAACATCATAGTTATTGGTGGTGGACATTTAAACAACTCACTGAGGAATTTAATAATTCCATCAATAATGCCATGCTCAATAATGAGGGACACCAGCACGTCAGTGCAACAATATTGTGGAGAATCCATCTCGGCCATTCCAGTGGTCCCGAGCATCACAGACACCAGTCTTCATCTATTTCTATTCACTCCACATGATATCAAGTAACGGCTAGAAGATCTGAAGCACAAGAAGCAAATGCTATTGTGACAATGCTGTCACTTTAGAAAGGTTATTTCGTCGTCGGTTTTTTTGAAGAGAGATTGTAAAGGCAAAGGTACCAAAGAGTCTCAGGAGTAACAGTTCAGCAATGGAAAGGGAGTGGACAGTTCTCCCAGTTCAGGTTTTTTCCAGCTTTTTTAGCTGCAGCAGTCACAAGACGTTTTCAGTACCAGAAGTGTTGCAAGCTTCTGTAATGGATTCCTCTGACTTTCTCTGAACTCTCTCTCTGGATATTGTTCCCTCCTGCCTGTAGGAATCTGTGTTTGAATTTACCTTTTGCCAAGTGGTATGTTTATAGGATGTTATTGGAACAGTTAATTAGTTAAGTTGCTGACTCAGACCAGTCAGATTTTCCAATGGTTAAATTCTGCTCTCTTTTGTTTGTGTTACAACTGTAGTGTTTAAATAAATTTTGTTTTATTTAAAGCCGAGTGGTTTGACCAGTTGCATCACACCCAGACCAGCCACTTCACATCTGCCTATAAAACAAAAAAAAAGTTAGGGTCTAGGCCACCTTCTTAGAATATTTTGAGTGGGGTCTGGCCTGGTCCCTAACAGATTGGGGGCTCTTGTCAGGATAATTCTATAATGCCTATTTGGATTTAGGGTGGTTGGACTCAAAGGCGATGAGTGGTCAGTGCTAGTGTCTTTAGTTTCAGGTGTTGAATTCAGTTGGTTTAAACAGAGCGAGGCAAAGCTGTTGGAATTGACAGACAAGCTAGAGTTGGAGTTCGATTTGTCTGTGAGAACAGGAGTGGTAATTATAGCAACATCTTGACATTTAAATTTGCTGGAAATGCCATGAGAATCTTGGAAATAGCTAGAATTCAATTGTAGATGAAGCAGCTTGAACATAAAAGGGAGCTAAACAGTTTGAATTACGGATAAAAGCAGAGGAAAAAGAAAACAAAGAATCACCCTAGCAGAACAAAAAGGAGAGGAAGGCTTCAGCAGAAGGAGGGGAGAAAGAGAGAGAAGAAAAGCAGAAAGAGAAACAGTTCGAACTTTAGAAGTTGGCAATTAGACAGAAAACTCAACTTAAAAGGATGGCGGAGTTCAAATATTCACTTCCTGAGGTAGTGAAAACTCATGTGGAAGAGCAGAGAGTTAAAATGGCAAGATTAGCAGCTGAAATGGCTGATGAATCTGAGTTGGTTAATAAATCAATGCTGGGCTTCCGACATCAATTTCAATCCGTGAGGGATAGAAATTAGGGAAAAGAGAAATCCTCAGGTAGTAAGGGAAAGGTAGATCTCATTGAAGATAATAAAGATAGCTTAACACAAGGTAAAAAGGAAACCCATGAAGGAGAAAGAGAAGTTAAAAAGCTCAGGTGTTTTCACTGCAGTAATGTAGGCCACTTGAAGTCACAGTGTTGGTGGTTTAGGAAAAGCACAGAGAAGATAGATGTAGGAAAACAGGATAAGCCCATGAATTTTATTAAAGTGGTAAAGGCAAGCACGATGGAAGCTAAAAAGATGCTCCAGGATGTACAACTTGGTCAAAGGTTGATTGTGAAGGAAATGCTAGATCTTCTTAAACCATTTACTTGCTAATGTAGGGTTTACTCGCATAGGCCAGGAGCAGCAGGTAAAGAAGTTACAGTATTGAGAGATACGGGATCATGTCAATCTTTGATGTTGAGAGATGAGGAGACATGTAATTCAGAAGGACTATTGCCAGAAAAAGTGCTAGTACGTGGAATTCATGGCCAGATCAGAAATGCTCCATTATGTAGAGTGAGGTTGGAGTGTCCAGTGAAAAGTGGAGAAGTGATGGCAGGAATACTGGAGAAATTTTTGGCTCCAGGAATACAATTTGTCCTCAGTAATGATATAGCTGGATCACAGGTAGAAGTGCTGCCTACTGTGGTTGAAAAGCCAGTGGAAAATCAAGCAACTGAGGTATTTCAGGAAATTTATCCTAGGATTTTTCTTGACTGGGTGATAACAAGGTCACAAAGCTACCGGTTGAAACAGGAGGAGAAATCAAAGAATACCGATAAGGAAGTTGAAATACAATTATCAGAGATCATGTTTGATTGAATGATTGATGAGAAAAAAAACAAGTACAGGTGGAGGACAAAGTGGATATTTTTAGTTCAGAGAAATTAATTGAGCTGTAACAGAAAGATGAAAAACTGAAGCAATTGTATCAAAAAGTGAACACAGAAGAAGAAGAATCTGAGTGCATTCCTGAATATTGTGAAGGGCCCCGACCTGAAACATCAACTTTCCTGCTCCTCTGATGCTACCTGGCCTGCTGTGTTATCTCTAACTCCAGCATCGGCAGTTCTTATTATCTCTATCTTAAAAATGATGTCTGGATGAGGAAATGGAGACCATTACATATTCAGACTGATGAGAAATGGGCAGAAGTTCATCAAATTGTATTACCAGTGGGTTATAGAAAGGTGGTGTTGTGGGTAGCACATGAATTACCAGTAGGAGGTCACTTACAGGTAAGAAAATCTCAAGTCGAAATACAAAAACATTTTTACTGGCCTGGACTGCACAAGGACATAGTTGACTTTTGCCAGGCATGTCATACCAGTAATTGGAAAACAATACACAATATCCTTTTATTGTCATGTGTGACCCATTGCAGGAGTACAGTGAAAATCTTTTACAATGTCTGCCTTCTTATGGCGATATCTTAGGTACAAGTACCTAGGTACAATTCTTGGATACAACAGAGGGATAACAGTAGTTGCTTAATTACATAGTTGAAAATAAGTTAAAAATAGGAATATATTAAGGGGTAATAATATAGGTAATAATAAAACCAGCACCTTTAAATACCTATTCCTGCATTTGTGGAAACTTTTAATTGGTTGCGTAGGACCGCTATCTAAAACAAAAAGTGGGAATCAATATTTGTTAACAATAGTGGATGCGTCCACTAGATTTCCAGAAGCCATTCCATTACACAATATCATAGCTAGGATTGTAGATGCGTTACTCAAATTTTTCACTCGATACAGACAACCCCCGGATATACAATCAGATCAAGGGTCAAATTTTACATCAAAATTGCTCAGGGAAGCTATGAATAGTTTAGCAATAAACCAATTCAAATCCACGGCATACCATCCAGAATCGCAGGGAATGCTAGGAAGGTGGCATTAAACTTTAAAGACCATGTTAAGGGCTTGTAGTCAAGACTATTCAGACGATTGGGATAAAGGAATTCTGTTTGTATTTTTTGCAATTCGGCATGCACCAAATGAATCGACCAAATTCAGTCCATGTGAGTTAGTTTTTGGGCATGAGGTGAGAGAACCACAAATTAATTAAGGAGAAATTTTTGAGTCAGAGTTCAGAGATCACATATTTGGACACTGTCACATTTTAGGGAATGATTAAAAAGAGTGAGGGAGTTGGCTAGATGGCCTTTAAAAATATCACAGCACATGATGAAACAGGAAGCAGACAATAAATCAAAAACTCACTTTTGCTGATGGAGATAAAGTGTTAATGTAACTTCTAGTGATAGGTGAACTTTTAAAAGCAAAGTTTAGTGGACCTTATGAAATCGAAAGGAGATTGAGTGAGGAGAACTCTTTGTGAGATTTCTTTCTATCTGGATTCCTCATCAGAGTGTGACATGTGAAAATGCTGAAGCGGTATTTTTGATAGGGAAGCAAAGCAAAAGGAGCATGTGTTACTGGTGACAACACAGAGTGCAGAACCCAAGTTCAGAGGATTCTGAATTGGACATTCCTCAAATTGAATTGGACAATGAGAAAGTTCTTAAAATTTGGGATAAATTTCCAGAGGGAAATCGAAATGACCTGAAAGAGTTATTACTATGGCATGGGGGTCGATATGAGGGAATAAGCTGGGAAGTACTAATTTAGTTATGCATGTTATAGATATAAGAAATGCTGTCCCAATCAAGCAACATCCTTATAGACTTAACCCTCTAAAGTTGGCAGAGGTTCAAAAAGAGATTGCACGCATGCTCCAAGACAATATAATCAAAGTGAGTTGCAGCAACTGGAGCTCACCCATAGTAATGGTGCAAAAACCAGATGGTACCCAATGATTATGTGTAGACTATCGCAAAGTCAATGCAGTTACGAAGTCTGATTCCACGTTTGGAAGACTGTATTGAGAAGATGGAACGAGCAACTTATATTTCTAAGTTGGACTTGCTCAGAGGATAGTGGCAGGTACCTTCATCCGAAAGAGTGAAAACAATTTTGGCTTTCGTAACAACAAATGGACTATACCAATCTAAAGTCATGGTATTTGCTATGAAAGCCACATTTCAAAGACTAACAAATAAAGTCATTTCTGTATTACCAAATTGTGAGGTATACATCAACGACTTGGTGATTTTTAGTCACACATGGAAGGAAGATTTGCAGCATTTATCAAAATTATTTAATCAACTTCAGGAGCTAGGCTTGGTGATAAAGCTGGCTAAGAATGAATTTGCTCAAGCCCAAGTCATGTTCCTGGGCCATGCTTTTGGCCATGGACAGATAGCCCCATGGAATGTGGGGAGCTTCCATACCATTGACAAAGAGAGCAGTACTGCGATTCCTGGGATTAAATGGGTTTTATCAGAAATTCGTACCGAATTTTAGCAGTGCAGTTGCTCCAGTGACTGACTTATTGAAGAAGTGCAGAAAATTTCAGTGGACGGTAGATTGTCAGAAGACATTTTACAGGCTGAAAGCTATGTTAACCACTGTTTCAGTATTAGGCACACCTAATTACGCGAAGCCATTCAAGGTGGCTATCAATGTGAGTGAAGTGGGCGTCAGTGCTGTACTCTTCCAAGACAACGAGAAGATGGAAATACGTATCAGATATTTCTCCAGAAATATTCCATAATTGCAAAGGAGGCCTTGAGCTTGGTGTTGGTGTTGCTACATTTCAACACTTATATTGCCAGTAATGTGTCTGAGACAATTGTATATACTGATAATAACCCATTAAAGTTTTTAGAGAAATTTAAGAACAAAAATTCCAGACTGTTTAGGTGGAGCTTATTAAAGCAGCCACTCAATTTGAAAATTATACACATGGCAGGATGAGAGAATGTAACTGCCAATGCAATGTCGCGACTTGGATGAAGACAGATGGAAATGTTCAGTGGCAAGAGTAAACAGACTGAAATAGAATGCAGTAGTGAATGTTTGCATGCTTAAAGTCAAATATAGTGTAAATGTATTGTGGTGAACTAATACAGTAAGACTAAGGCGTTTAAAATGAAGCCATCTTTGTATATTGGTGGTTCTTTTGTTTTAAGAAGGCGGGGGGGTGGGGGGAGATGTGTGATGATGCTGTCACTTTGAAAAAGTTTAGTTAGTCCTTGGTTTTTTTCGAAGAGAAGTTGTAAAGGCAGAGGTGCCGAAAAGACTTGGGGGTTTAAGCTATCGGGCTCAAGCGAATTCCTAGATGACTATATAACAGCACAATTAAGAAGGAAATCAGATGAGCAAAAAGAAGGTATGAGATGGATCTGGCAGATAAGGTTAAAAGATAATCCCAAGAGGTTCTATAGCTATATTAAGAGTAAAAGGGTGGCTGGGAGAAAACAGATTCCCTTAACGATCAGCATGGCTGTCTACGTACGGAGCCACAGGAGATGGGGGAGATTTTTAATGAATATTCCTCCTCAGTCTTTACTGAGGACAGAATCATCGATGCTAAGGAAATAAGGGAAACAAGTGGGGATATTTTGGTACACATACATGTTACAAGAGCGGAGGTATTTGCAGCCTCCGATCACATTAAGGTGGATAAATCCCATAGGCCTGCCTGGGTCCATCCTTGGAATTACAGAGGCCCTTGCAGAGATTTTTTGCTTCATCTTTAGCCACTGGTGAAGTTTCGGAAGACTGAAGGGTGGCCAACATTATTCCATTATTAAAAAAAGGTAGCAAAGACAAGCCAGGGAACTACAGGCCTGTGAGCCTGACATCAGCGGCAGGCAAGTTAGGATACAAAGGGATAAGATCAACCAGCATTTGGATAGACAAAATCTGATTATGGATAGTAAGCACGGATTTGCGCACGGGAAGTCATGGTTGACAAATCTTTCAGAGATTTTCGAAGTGGTAACCTAGAGGCTAGATGAGGGTACAGGATTGGATGTTGTCTATATGGACTTTAGTAAGGCCTTTTACAAGGTCCCGCACGGCAGGCTAGTCAGGAAGGTTAGGTCGCATGTGATCCAGAGAGAGCTCGCAAATTGAATTCAAAACTGGCTCGATGGTAGGAAGCAGAGGGTGATGTTTGAAGGTTGTTTCTTGGACTGGAGGGCTGTGACTACTGGTGTGCTACAGGGGTCGGTGCTGGGACCTTTGTTATTTGTTATTTATATGAATTATCTGGATGTGAATGTACAAGGCATGATTAGTAAGTTTGCAGATGATACAAAATTAGGTGGTATAGTTGATAGCAAAGAAGGCTATCAAAAATTACAGAGGGGTCTTGATCAGATGGGTAAGTGGGCTGAGGATTGGAAGATGCAATTCAATACAGAGAAGTGTGAGGTGCTGTATTTTGGAAAGTCAAACCAAGGTACAACTTATACAGGAAATGGTAAGGTCTTGAGGAGTGTTGTAGAACAGAGTACAAGTACATAGTTTGTTGAAAGTGGTGTCACATGTGGATAGGGTGGTGAAGAAGGCATTTAGCATGCTGGCTTTCATCCGTTGAGACACTGAGTATAGGAATTGGGATGTTATGTTACAGTTGTATATAGGAACGACGTAGTTAAACTGAGAAGTGTGCAAAGATGAATTATTAAGATGTTGCCAGGACTAGTAGGCCTGAGTTATAGGGAGAGGTTGGCTAGGATAGGACTTTATTCCTTGGAATGTAGGAGAATGAGGGGTGACCCTATCGAGGTGTACAAAATCATGAGGGACATAAATAGGATGAATGCATATTGTCCTTTTCCCAGGGATGGGGATTTAAAAATAGAGGGCACAGGTTTAAGGTGATAGCTTATAGATTTAAAAAGGACCTGAGGGGCAACTTCTTCATGCAGAGAGTGGTGCATTTATGGAATAGGCTGCCAGTGAAAGGAGCTGAGGCAAGTACAATAGCAACATTTAAAAAAACATTTGGATAGGTACATGGATGGGAAGGGTTTAAGAGGGATATGGACTAAATGTGGACGATTGGAACTAGCTGACTATAGCCTGGATTCGAACATGGTTGAAAAAGGTGAATTCCAGAGATGAGGTGAGAGTGACAATCCTTGACATCAAGGCAATACCTATACAGATCAGAGTCCACTTGTTAATTAATACTCTAATTTTATGAAGTATCAATTTTCTTTCCCCATGAATTGGTATTCATGCACATTGTCCTGATGACTGCACGGCAAAAAGCTTCGAATAATGTCTCTTTACCAGCAACACTCAAATTTGTTGTAACTGAATCTGAATTTCGAAGATGGCATTCGAATTCTCACCTCTGGAGTACAAGTCCTGTAGCAGAACATAAGCCAACAATCACCTCATTCGACACCAAGGCTCTGGTTAGTTTTGACTTCAACAGACACATTACACTCAGCCATACAGTACAGTCAAACTCACAGCCAAGCTCAAATCACTGTCAATTGCTAGATGAAGAGTTAAAATCTTCAGTTGCTGATCATTTTGTACTTATTTCTGAAAGTGCCATAATATTCTGAGTCAGTAGAAAAAAAAGCCAATACAGCAAAACCACGCTCCATTTCCTTTCGATAGTCTGGTTTTAGTTTAAATCTATTTTTATTAGTCTGGTTTAGTAAGGTATTTCAACTGAAAGAGGTGGGAGTGATGTAAATGCCCAGCTCTAACACACTGAATATTGTTTTCCAATAAACACCTTAATTATGACCCAAAATCCTTCTCCTTACATTGAGTAATTCTTGTGGCAGCCCATCAAGGTGACTTAGGCACCCATTGCTGTTGTTAAGAAGAAGCCAAAAAAAAAAACAGAAGGTGCCTGGTTTTGAACCCTCAATCGACTGAGAGGTGCAAAGCAAAAGAATCCAGTTGGCAAAGTGGGATATCTGCCCTCCCTTGAAAGTTTTATAAGTAGAATCAGGTCTCTTGGAAGAATTGTAAACTGGAGGAAGACAGTGTGGAACTCCAAAAGGATACTGATAAGTTGGTGGAGGAAGCAGGTAGGTAAACAATGATGTTCAATGCAGAGAATGGAATGGTGAATTTTGATCAGAAGAGCATTGAAAGACAATATAAATTAGCGGTTGCAATTCAAAAGGGGGTGCCCGAGTAGAGGAACCTGGACGTATACGTACACAGATCATTGATAGGACAGTGTGAAAAAGGCAATAAAGCATACAGCGTCCACAGGAGCATAGAGTACAAGAGCAAGGAAGTGATGGTGCATTTGTACAAGATACTTGTTAGACTTCGGCTGGAGTATTATGTACATTTCTGGGTGCTAGTTTATGGGAAAGATGTGAATATAATTGCAGAGAGCGCCAAAGCAAGAATGGTTCCACTAATGAGAAAGTTCAGTTACGGGGACAGATTGAAAAAGTTGGAATTGTTCTCGTTGGAGAAGAAGAAGGCTGAGAAGAGATAGGGTGGATAGCATGAAGATGTTTCTACTTGTAAAAGAAATGAGAAGAGGGCATAGATGTGAGTGATGTGTAAATGAAGCAAAGGTGATGTGAGTAAAAGCTTTTTCACACAGTAAAATTTAGAATGCACTGTCTGGAAGTGTGATGGAGGTAGGTTCAATTGAGACATTCAAGAGGGCATTGAATGGTTTTTTTTGGATAGAACAGGTGTTCAGAGATATGGGGAAAAGGCAAGAGATTGTCACCAGAAAATAGAGTCAGTGCAAGCACGATGGGCCGAACAGCCTCCTACTGCACCATAATAATTGAATCGCTGATTTAACCATCACTGAATTCCCTACTATCAACATCCTGGGGGTTACTGTTAATCAGAAACTCAACTGGATTTGCCATTTGAATACAAATCGCTACAAGAGCTATGAATATTGCAGCAAGAAACTCATCTCCTGACTCTCCAAAGCCTATCCACTGTCTCCAAGGGATGAGTCAAGAATGTGATCAAATACTCCCCACTTGCCTGATGAGTGCAGCTCCAACAATACAAAACATCACGCAAGACAAAGAAGTCTGCTTGACTGGCACCACATCCATGAACATCCACTTCCCCCACTACTGATACTCAGCAGCGACAATGTGTATTATCTACAAGATGCACTGCAGAAATTTACCAAAGATCCTTAAGCAGAACTTCCCAAACCTATGGTCACTTCTAACTAGAAGGACAAGGGCAGCAGATACATGGGAATGCCACAACCTGCAAGTTCCAGTCCAAACCACTCACTATCCTGACTTGGAAGTATGCCATCACTGTCGCTGGGTCAAAATCCTGAAATTCAGTGCCTAAGGGCATCGTGAGTCCACCTACAATATTTGGACTGCAGTGGTTTGAGAAAGCCACTCACCTCTCATCATTGCCTTTAGATGATGCATTTTGAGAGAACAAATGCAAGACAAAAGGATACAGTAAATGGTAGGACTCTCAAAAGCATTGATATAGAGATGGATTTTGGAGTCGAAGTCCATAGCTCCCTGAAAGTGGATAAGGCAGTAATGAAGATGTGCGAAAGATAGTAGGAACTGCAGATGCTGGAGAATATGAGATAACAAGGTGTAGAGCTGGATGAACACAGCAGGCCAAGC
>NC_063336.1:73951242-74016106 GCF_021869965.1 Rhincodon typus | reverse complement strand
GAAGGGTCTAGGCCCGAAACGTCAGCCTTCCTGCTCCTCTGATGCTGCTTGGCCTGCTGTGTTCATCCAGCTCTACACCTTGTTATCAACAAAGATGTGCGGCTTGCTTCCCTTTTTGATCAAGGCATTTAATACAAAAGTTGGGAAGACACAGTTGCAACTGTATAAGACTTTAATTATTACTCCACATTTGGAGTTTTGTGTGCAATGCTGTTTGGCACACTATTGGAAGGATGTGGTGGCTTTGGAGAGGATACAAAAGAGGTTTTGAGTATATTAGCTACAAGGAGATGCTGGACAATCTTGAATTGTTTTCGCTCACGCATTGGAGGCTGAGAGGGTGACCTCATAAAAGTACACAAAGTTATGAGAGGTACGGATAGGGTGGATAGTCACAGTCCTTTTCCCAGGGTGGAAACGTCAAATACTAGGCATACGGACATATGTTTAAGGTGAGAGAGGAAAAGTTAAAAGAGATGTGCGAAACAAGTTATTTTTTTACACAGAGGGTGGAAGGTGCCTAGAACACACTGTCAGGAGTGGTGGTCCATGCAGATGTGATTACATTTATGTAGACAGACACACAAACAGGCAAGGACTAGAGAGATATGGATCATGTGCAGGTAGATGGGATAAGTTTGGAATAACATTATGGTCGCTGTAGACATGGTGAGCAAAAGACCCTGCATGGTTGATGTTCTTAAGGGCAACAACGGATGGTGTGACACTATAGGCTTCAGAACTTTGATTCACTCAATTCATGAACAGTGATCAAAGATAAACTATTACATATTGGAAAGAATCAGTAATAACTCTGTCTGGAATAAACTACTGAAGGACAAAGACAAATGTATACACAAATTGAAAGCAATTAACCATGTTTTGGAAAGGAGGGAGTCGAGATTACATAGATAAAACTGCTTTGACACGTACTTGATAAACTGGATGCTTTATTACCACTAATGGACAAGGATTGCCATGCAGAAGGGTTTAAGGAGTTAACTGCAGGAAAACTGTTTCTTCGAACAAACAGTTAAGGCCAAATGTAACAAGGAACAAAGAAGGTACTTCTGAGACAAAGGCAAGCTGCAGACTTGTGGTAATTTGGATGAAAGGATTTTTAAAAACTCATCAATAATAACCTGAAAGATTAAAATCTGTATAAGAATCGAACACCAGAACTCCACCCTGAACTTCAAAGAACAACACTGTACAAGGATTGAACCCTGGACACTTCCAGAGACAGACAACAGTTGGTTGAAATCCTGGCCAGATTCCACCATTAATTGGGTAATAGCAAGTTCAGTTGTGAGTTTTAATTTGCTTACTTGAGGGGTCTTATATTGTTTGCTACATGCAATAAAGTTTAAATCATTGATTGTTGATTGTTTGTGAGATTTTTTAAGTAGCCAAATTAAAGGTAACTTATGGCGATTTACAGGGCAGCATGGTGGCTCAGTGGTTAGTACTGGTGCCTCACAGCACCAGGGACCCGGGTTCGATTCCATCGTCAGGCGACTGTCTGTGTGGAGTTTGCACATTCTCCCCATGTCTGTGTGGGTTTCCTCCAGGTGCTCCGGTTTCCTCCCACAGTCCAAAGATGTGCAGGCTGGCTGGATTGGCTATGCTAAAATTGCCCCTGGTGTTCAGGGACATGCAGATTAGGTGGGTTAGGTGGGAATGGGTCTGGGTGGGATGCTCCGAGGTTCGGTGTGGACTTGTTGGGCCGAAGGGTCTGTTTCCACACTGTAGAGATTTGATTCGATTCTATTCTATCTTCGATTCTTACCAACACAATTCCTGTCCCTGGATGGGCTTTGATAAGAAGTAATCTTACGTTCTTCCATAGAAACATAGAAAATAGGTGCAGGACTAGGCCATTCAGCCTATATGATATGAATTACGGTTGATCATGCCAATCTCAATATCCCATTCCCGCCCTCTCTCCATACCCCTTGATCCCTTTAGCTGCAAGGGTCACGTCCAGCTCCCTCTTCAATATATCTAATGAACTGGCCCCAACAGCTTCCTATGGGAAAGAATTCCACTACTCTCTAAGTGAAGAAATTCTTCCTCATCTTAGTCCTGAATGGCTTAGCCTTTATTCTTAGACTGTGACCCCTTGTTCTAGACTTCCCCAACACTGGGAACATTCTTCCTGCATCTAGCCTGTCCAGTCCCATCGGGATTTTATATGTTTCTATGAGATCCTTCCTCATTCTTCTAAATTCCAATGAAAACAAGCCCAGTTGATCCAGTCTTTCCTCATATGTCAGTCCTGCCATCACAGGAATTAGTCTGGTGAACCTTTGCTTGATTCCCTCAAGAACAAGAATGTCCTTCCTCAGACTAGGAGGCCAAAACTGCACATAATACTCAAAGTGTTACCTCATCAAGGCCCTGTATAACTGCAGCAAAACATCCTTATCCCAATACTCAAATCCTCTCACAATGAAGGCCAGCATACCATTGGCTTTCCACACTGCCTGCTGCAGCTGCATGCCAACCTTCAGCGACTGTTCCACCATGGCACCCAGGTCTTGTTGCACCTCACCTTTTCCTAAACTTCCACCATTCAGATAATAATCTGCCTTCCTGTTTTTGTGACCAAAGTGGATAACCTCACATTTATCCACATTATATTGCATTTGCCAAGTATTTGTCCACTCAGTCAGTCTGTCCAAGTCACCTGCAGCCTCTTAGCATCCTCCTCACAGCATACACTGCTACCCAGTTTAGTGTCATCTACAAATTTGGAGATATTGCATTCAATTCATTCATCCAAATCATTAATGGATATTGTGAATAGCTGAGGTCTCAGTAATGAACACTGCGGCACCCCACTCATCACTGCCTGCCACTCTGAAAATGACTCATTTATTCCAACTCTCTGATTCCTGTCTGCCAACCAGTTCTCTATCCTTGTCAATACATTACCTCTGATACCATGAGCTTTAATTTTCCTTCCTAGTCTGTTGTGTGGAGCCTTGTCAAAAGCCTTTTGAAAGTCCAGATACAAAACATTTACTGATTCACCATTGCCTACTCTACTGCTCACATCTTCAAAAATTCAAGAAGATTTGTCAAGCATGATTTCCTTTTAGTGAATCTATAATGATTAGGACCAATTCTGTCACCATTTTCCAAATGCTCAGTTATTACATCCTTAGTGACTGACTAAGCAGCATTTTTCCCACCACCGATGTCAGGCTAACTAGTCTATAGGGTCATACAGTCATAGAATAATACAGCATGGAAACAGCCCCTTCATCCCAAACTGGTCCGTGCTGACCATAGTGTCCAATCAGCTAGCTCCAATGGCGTGCGTTTGGTCCATATCCCTCTAAATCCTTCCTATCCAAGCACCTATCCAAATGCTTTTTAAATGTTGCTATTGTACCTGCCTTAACCTCTTTCTCTGGCAGCCCATTCCATATACCAATCACTCTCTGAATGAAGATGATGTTCCCCAGGTCCTTCTTAAATCTATCCCCTCTGACCTTAAACTTATCCCCTCCAGTTTTCAATTCCCCATCCCTGGGAAAAATTCTATATGCATTCATCTTATCTACGCCCCTCATGATTTTATATACCTTAATAAGTCAAACCTCATTCTCCTACGTTCCAAAGAATAAAGTCCTATCCTGGCCAACCTCTCCCTTTAACTCAGGCCTACTAGTCCTGGCACCATCTTCGTAAATCTTCTTTGCACACTTTCCAGTTTAACTGTGTCTCGACTTTAACAGTGTGATCAACACTGTATACAATACTCCAAGTATGGCCTCACCAATGACTTATGTTGCAGTTGTATAACTTCCCAACTCCTATACTCAATGCCTCGACCGATGAAGGACAGCATGCCAAATGCCTTCTTCACCACTCTGTCTACCTGTGACTCGACTTTCAACAAACTACGTACTTGTACTCCTAGATCCCTCTGTTCCACAACATTCCTTAGGTTCTTACCATTTACTGTACGAGTCCTATGTTGGTTTGACTTTCCAAAGTGCAGCACCTCACACTTCTCTGTATTGAACTGCAATTGCCAATTCTCAGCCCACTTGCCCATCTGATCAAGATCTCTCTGTAATTTTTGATAACTTCTTCACTACAACTATACCACATAATTTTGTATCATCTGCAAACTTACTAATCATGCCAGATCATTTATATAAATAACAAATAACAAA
Organism: Rhincodon typus; assembly: GCF_021869965.1. Taxonomy (NCBI): domain Eukaryota; kingdom Metazoa; phylum Chordata; class Chondrichthyes; order Orectolobiformes; family Rhincodontidae; genus Rhincodon; species Rhincodon typus. The sequence goes on along the minus strand of NC_063336.1, from coordinate 74,011,916 downwards.
GGTCCCAGCACTGACCCCTGTGGCACACCAAAGGCCTCCAGTCCGAGAAACAACCTTCAACCATCACCCTCCGCTTCCTACCATCGAGCCAGTTTTGAATTCAATTAGCTAGCTCTCCCTGGATCCCACGCCACCTAACCTTCATGACTAGACTGCTGTGTGGGACCTTGTCAAAGGCCTTACTAAAGTCCATGTAGACAACATCCACTGCCCTACCTTCATCTAGCCTCTTGGTTACCACTTCGAAAACCTCTGAAAGATTTGTCAGACATAACTTCCTGTGTACAAATCTGTGCTGACTGTCCCTAATCAGATTTTGACTATCCAAGTGTTGGTTGATCCTATCCCTTAGTATCCTCTCCAGTAATTTGCCTGCTGTTGGATGTCAGGCTCACTGGCCTGTAGTTCCCTGGCTTGTCTTTGATGCCTTCTTTAATAATGGAGCATTGTTAGTCACTCCCCAGTCTTTTGGAAATTCACTAGTGGCTAAAGATGAAGCAAAAATCTCTGCAAGGGCCTCTGCAATTTATTTCTTCCCTAGCCTCCCACAATGTCTGAGGATGGACTTGATACAGTGTGGAACTGGACGAACACAGCAGGTCAGGCAGCATCACAGGAGCAGGAGAGTCGATGTTTCAAAACTCGAAATGTTGACTCTCCTGCTCCTCTGATGCTGCCTGACCTGCTGCGCTCCTCCAACTCTACACTGTATTGACTGACTCCAGCATCTGCAGTTCTTGCTATCTCCAAGGATGGACTTGATCAGGCCCAGGGGATTTATCCACCCTACTGTGACTAAGGCTGCAAACACCTCCACTCTGGTAATATATATATATGTGGTCGAAAATATCTTCACTTGTTTCCCTTGCTTCCTTAGCATCCATGATTTTCTCCTCAGTAAACACTCATGAAAAATATTTATTAACAATTTCCCCATCTGATGTGGCTCCACACATTGGCGGCCATGTTGGTCTTTAAGGTGACCTATTCTCTCCCTAGCCACTCTTTTACTCTTAATATAGCTATAGAACCTCTTGATATTATCTTTAACCTTACCTGCCAGATGAATCTCATACCCGCTTTTTGCTCTTTTATATTTCCCCATTTCTCTCTCTCTCCTTTTTTAAAAGAGTGATGTTACATTAGCTACCCTCAGTCCATTGGAACTCTTGCACAGTTTACAGAAAGTTGGAAAATGATCACTAATGCATCAGTTATTTCTAGGGCCACTTTCTTAAGTACTCTGGGTTGCAGAGGATCAGGCCCTGGGGACCTAATTCGGTTTTTATCCCATCAATTTCCCCAATAACATTTCCTGACTAATAAGGTTTTCCTTCAGTTTCTCCTTCATGCTTGACTCTCTATACCCAAGCATTTCCTAAAGATTATTTGTGTCCTCCTTATTGAGGACAGATCCAAAGTATTTGTTCAACTGGTCTGCCATCACTTTGTTATCTATTATGAATTCACCTTACTCTAACTGCAAGGGACCGACATTTGTTTTCACCAATCTTTTTCTCTTCACATATCTCACCAGCATTGTTATCTCAGGCACAATTTCTGAGCATACACAGTGTGGAGCTGGAGGAACACAGCAGGCCAGGCAGTATCAGAGGAGCAGGAAAGCTGATGTTTCGGGTCGGGACCCTTCTTCAGAAATGGGGGAGGGGAAGGGGGCTCTAAAATAAATAGAGAGAGGGCTGGGAAAGGTAGGTGGGATGGTGATAGCAGGTAGGTAGTGGTGGGATTGGTCAGTGAGGTGGGAGGAGCGGATAGGTGGGAGAGAAGACTGACAGGTCAAGGAGGAGGGGATGAGAGGGAGGGTCGGTCTTGGGATGAGGCTGGGGGTGGGGAGATTTTGAAGCTACTAAAGTTCATATTGAGACCAGTGGGTTGCAGGTTTCCAAGGCGGAACATGAGGTGCTGCTCCTCCAGTTTCCGGGTGGTGTTGTTGTGACACTGGAGGCGGCCCAGGATTGACATGTCTTCCAGGGAGTGGGAGGGGGAGTTGAAGTGGTTCATGACTGGGAGGTGCTGTCGTTTGTTGCAAATCGAGTGTAGGTGCTCTACACAGCGGTCTCCGAGCCTCCGCTTGGTCTCACCGATATAGAGGCGGCCACATTGGAAACAGCGGATACAACAGACCACATTAGCAGATGTGCAGGTGAACATCTGTTTGATGTGGAAGGTTTTTTTGGGACCTGGGATGGAGGTGAGGGGGGAGGTGTAGGGGCAGGCGAAGTACTTTCTGCAGTTGCAGGGAAAGGTGCCGGGGGTGGTGGGGCTAGTGAGGAGTGTGGAGCGGACGAGGGAGTCGCGGAGAGAGCAGTCCCTCTGAAAGGCACATAAGGGTGGGGAGGGAAATATATCCTTCATAGTGGGGTCAGATTGCATGTGGCGGAAGTGGCGGAGAATGATGTGTTGAATCTGGAGGTTAATGGGGTGATATGTGAGGTAAAGGGGAGTTCTGTCTTTGTTTTTATTGCGGGGAGGAGGTGTGAAGGCTGAGGTGCGGGAAATGCAAGAGATGCAGTCGAGGGAGTTTTCCACCACTGAAGGGGGTAAGTTGCAGTCCTTGAAATACGAGGACATCTGGAATGTTCGGGAGTGGAATGCCTCATCTTGGGAGCAGATGTGGCAGAGGCGGAAGAATTGGGAGTAGGAGATCGCATTCTTTCAGGAAGGTGAGTGAAAGGAGGTATAGTCTAGGTAGCTGTGGAAGTCAGTGGGCTTGAAATAGATATCAGTTGAGATGGTCACCAGAGATGGAGACAGAGAGGTCCAAGAAGGAGAGAGAGATATCAGAGATGGTCCAGGTGAACTTGAGGTTGGGGTGGAAGGTGTTAGTAAAGTTGATGAACTGTTCTAGCTCCTTGTGGGAGCACGAGGAGGCACTGATACAGTCATCAATGTAGCGGAGGAAGAGGTGGGGCATAGTGCCAGTGTAGCTGCAGAAGAGGGACTGTTCCACAGGCAAATCTTGGGTCCATGCAGGTTCCCATGGCCACCCCTTAGTCTGTAGGAAGTGGGAAGAGTTGAAGGAGAAGTGCCTGAACCTGTCTTTAGAAGGAAGCTGCTTCACCTGCCGACTAGAAATTCAAGTGGGTGGATGAGGATAGAGGCAATAATTTTCAAAATTAATTGGAACGTTTACATTTTTGTATTATTGCACTTGGCTTCAAAATCACGGCAGACAGCCAATTTGAATAGGAGAACTTGATTAAAGAATATTTAAATAAGAAGTTGCCAAAGTGGATAGGGTATTGGGAAGCCTGTGATGTTACGAGCCATAGGGAACCAAATCGTTAGTTGGTCAGTTAGGAAGTCCACAGGAATGTGCACACCCAAAGCTGATAGACTGATGGGAATTTGTTGTCTTTTGCAGAAACTTGGTACGTGAAGTATGCATTAAAGCAGAAAAACATTGAGGATAAGTACATTGAAGTTAGAAAATGAGGAACTATAGTCAGAAAACAGAAACTTGATAGCCAAGAGACTGTCAAGAAAGGGCTGTTTCCAGTCAGAAAACAGAGTTGAAAGGAAAAGGTTAAATCTTTAGAGATTGCCAATCAAGAGAAGACTGTTTACCTTTCAAATGATCAACATCAATTTGAGACAGTGAACAGAAATACTGAGAAGGCGCAGATCCAGGTTCAGGAGTCAGAAATTACGACTCAGGAACTGGAAAGTGAATGTAAAAGATCTCCAGGCAGCACTGGAAGCATTGCATCAAATGCAGCTTCAGCAACAAATGCAGAATGCTGACCATTCTAAATGCCAACGAGAAATTGATGCCTTGATTTTATCCAGCCACAATTTAATTGTGTTTTCGGACAGAGACAAAATTACGGAAGGAAAGTCTATATGGATTTCAGTAAGGCCTTTGATAAGGTCTCATATGGTAGGCTGCTCTGGAAGGTTAGATCACATGGAATGCAGGGAGAGCTGGCAAATTGGATACACAATTGGCTTGATGGTAGAAAGCAGTGAGTAATAGCGGAAGGATGCTTGTTGGACTGGAGGCCTGTGACGAGTGGTGTGGCTCAGGGGTCGGTGCTAGGCCCATTGCTGTTTGTTATCTATATCCATGATTTGGATTAGAATGTAAAAGGCCTGATTAGTAAGTTTGCGGATGGCACTAAAATTGGCAGTATCGTGTGCAGTGAGGAAGGTTTACAGAAATTGCAGCAAGATCTTGATCAGCTGGGGAAGTGGGCCGAGAAATGGCAAAATGGAGGTTAATATAGACAAGTGTGAGGTGTTGCATTTTGGAAAGTCAAATCAAGGTAGGAGTTTCATCATCAACGGTAAGACTTTAAGGAGTATAGTGGAACAGAGGGACCTTGGAGTTCAGGTGCACAGTTCTTTGAAAGTGGAGTCCGAGGTAGACAGGGCAGTGAAGGCGGCTTTTGGCACACTGGCCTTCATCAGTCAGGGCACTGAGTATAGAAGTTGTGAAGTTATGTTGCAGTTACACAGAACATTGGTGAGGCCACACTGGAGTATTGTGTTCAGTTTTGGTCACCTTCCTGTAGGAAGGAATGAGTGCAGAAGAAATTCACAAGGACGTTGTCAGGATTCAAGGGACTAAGTTATAGGGAGAGGTTGGACAAGCTAAAGCTTTTTTCTTTAGAGCGTAGGAGATTGATGGAGGATCTTATAGAAGTGTATAAAATCATGATGGGCATAGATAGGGTGAATGCACTCAGTCTTCTTCCCAGGTTGGGGAATCAAGGACCAGAGGGCATCAGTTTAAGGTAAGAGGTGAAAGAATAAATGGGAACCTGAGGGGCAACTTTTTTTTTAAAACAGAGGATGGACACATATGGAATGAGCTGCCAGCAGAAGTGGTTGAGGCGGGTACATTAACAACATTTAGAGTCATAGAGTCATTGAGGAATACAGCATGGAAACAGACTCTTCAACCCAAACTGGTCCACGCTAACCATGGTGTCCACTCAGCTAGTTCCAATTGCCCACAATTGGTCTGTGTCCCTCTAAGCCCTTCCTATCCACGTACCGATCCAAATGTTTTTTTAAACGTTGCTATTGTACCTTCCTCAACCACTTTCTCTGGCAGCCAGTTCCATATATGCAACACGGTCTGCGTGAAGCAGCTGTCCCTCCGGTCCTTCTGAAATCTTTCCCTCTCACCTTAAACCCATGCCCTCTAGTTTTCAGTTTGCCATCCCTGGGAAAAAGACTAAATGCATTCATCCTATCTATGCCCCTCATGATTTTAAAAGGCATTTGGATGAATACATGGATAGGAAAGGTTTCGAAGGGTATGGGCCAAATGCAGGGAAATGGGGTTAGCATGAATGGACATTGTGGCTTTGATCTTTCTGGGCCGAAGGGCCTGTCTCTGTGCTTTAGGACTCTATGACACTATAACCTCCTGCTGATTTCTCTCCCCTTTGAGAATATTCTGCACCCTCTCCAAGACCTCCTTGGCCCTAGCTCCTGGGAGGCAACATACCATTCTGATATCTCAATGCTGGCCACAGAAACATCTGTCTATGCCTCTGACCCTATCACAATTGGTCGCTTGGAACCTGATGTGCCCCTCATTAGGTAGAGCCAGTCTCAGTATCAGAAATTTGGGTCTCAGTGATACACTCCTCTGAGAGTCCATCACCCCACATTGTCCAAAACAGCAAACTTGTTTGAGATGGGGATAGCCACAGGAGACTCCTGCACTACCTGCGTACCCATCCTACCTTTCCTACAGGTAACCCATCTACCCAATGTATCTGTGATTTTTCTACCTTCCTGAAACTGCCATCTATCTCCTAGCTCCTATAAATTCCTCATTGCCTCTAACTGCTGCTCCTATGTATCCATGCGATCTGATAGGATTTGCAATCAAAACATTTCCTGCAGACATAATAATCAGCAACACTGAAATACTCCCTGATCTTCCACATCTGACAGGAAGCGCACATCACTCTACCAAAAGCCATCTTTGCACCTTAACAATTTACAGACCCAGAAAATAGCATAGTCTTACTGCTCTAAAAACACTGTTCTGGGGTAACTTGGTACGCATGTCTTATATTTCAAAAACAGTATAATCTAGAGACATATCTGAATAAAACATATAAAGCAAAAAAAACCCTACTCACTATTGTAGATTTACAAAAAAAAAAAGAGTATGACTGGATTTAAAAAGCTAAACTGTTCCCCTGCTGTGAGCAGCTCCCAAAATTGAGGTTTCTCCAAGGTCAGCTGTGAACTTCACTGTTTATTTTTCTTAGACGGAAGTCCGATGTCCAGAGATGCTTGAAACTACACAACACAGGCAGTCAGCTGTGAAAGTTCACTGCCTGGCCAGTCAGGTGTGCAGGTTCACTGCTCCATTTTTGTCACCTCCGACATGGTACCTGCTCTCCCTTTTGTTTTAAAGTATCGTTGTTTTGACCCTTTTTCCCCCCAAAGTTCCGAAACAATACAACAGCTTATAAAACAGTAATTACTGCTCCAAGAAATCAAGGAAAGCAGCTCCAACACTGAAAAAAAAACTCAAAAAAGGAGCAGGTCTTACAGCCACAATTTTCTCGTACCCTTCATCTTAGATTACTTAGAATCATCACTCAAGAAAACATAATCAGTGTTGGGTATGCAGGCGAAGGAGAATACTGTATTACAACATCTTTAAAAGAACATCATTATCATAACCTGTCTTGTCCTATCAGTGATTCAATATTTTGCATTAACCCTCAACCGCATGTACATAGGAACATTGGAATTGGTTAACATCAGAAGGTAAAATCTGTGACCTGACATGACTGACTCAGCTCAAGAAATGGTTATGTCTTATTGGCAAAAATATGAGATCCACATTGTCCTGTACATGAACATGGTCAAGGTATAAAAAGGTATTTTAAGGGCACACAGTTTAAAGTTCAACAGAATATTCTGAGAATCAAGACAGATATAAAATCATTGAGGAACATTTTTGATGGAATAATATCTGGAATTGGATAGGTAACATACGTCTGTACGGGCTCATAATATTTCACAACTTGTAGTTCTGTTAAGACATGGTAATCTTAAAGCCGTAATGAGTGAAATTTAATGCATGATTATTACTCTATTTTTGTTTTACACATTTTTATTTCTTTGGGCATGCTTGTTACTCTGATTTATTTACAGATCATTATTCTGTAATTTAGTTATTGAATACTGGTTTGCCTATATACTGCATCTTGAATATATGCTGTATATTTTTAAATTGTGCACGGTATAGCAACTTAGCTTGGATATGAACTACTGTGGTGAAAAATGGCTAATTACAAGTGTTGTTCATCATATGAAAAATAATGAGCGTAGAGGAGGGAACTACGATATTGCAGACTTCACAATTTTAATACCTGTTCATGGATTTAACAAATCAACAAAGATAAACCGTTACATACAGAAAGAATCTGTAATAACTCTGTTTGGAATAAACTATTGAAGGACAAAGACAAATTTATAGAGGAATTGAAAGCAATTAACCATGTCTGGGAAAGGAGGGAGTTGAGATTACATAGACAAAACTGTTTTGACACTTGCTTGATAAGCTGAATGTTTTATTATCACAAAGAAAAAGGATTGCCCTGCAGAAGAATTTAAGAAGTTAACTACAGGAAAGCTGTGTCTTTGAACAGACGGTTAAGGCTAAATCAAACAAAGAACAAAGGAGCTACTTCTGATCAGAAGGCAAGCTGCAAACTTGTAGTAATTTGGATGAAAGGACTTTTAAAAATCATTAATAATAACCTGAAGGATGAAAATTTGTATAAGAATCAAATACCAGAACTCCACACTTAGCAGAACTTCAAAGAACAACATTGTACGAGGATTGAATCTTGGACACTTCCAGAGACAGACCACCATTAATCGGTAATAGCCAAGTTAGGTTGTGAAGCTTAACTTGCTTACTTGAGGGGTCTTATTTTGGTTGCTAAATGCAACAAAGTTTAAATCATATTTTCAATACTTGATTGTGGGATCCAAGTGGCCAAGATAAAGCTGACTTGTGGCAATTTACCCACAACGACAAGCAATAAATGCTGGCTAGTGAGTGAATAAACAACTAATTTTGTGACTCTGAAGGTAAGCGAGGAATTGGGGTCCACTTTGTCCCAATCCTGAATCTCTACCTTCTCCTCACCTACAACTACATACCCGTAAAGGTTTTACTTAAAGCTAAATTGAAGGCATATTAAAATGAGGGAAGCGTTGCAGCTAATCCATCATCAAGAAACAGGAAGAGGTCAGTCACCTCCTCAAGCCTGTTCCACTTGATCATGGTTGGTCTATATCATCATAGTATCAACCTGGCTTTTCTCTATAACCGCCCAAACAAAAAATGATTTGTCAATCTCAGCTTTGAAATTTCCAACTGGTCCACAGAGTCAATAGCTTTAGAGGGTAATATGTTTCAGGTTTTAATTCTGTTGGCTTGCCAAAGTGCTTTGCATCAGTTTACACTGTGGAGGATACAAGTGACATCACAGAAGTAGTAAATCAGGAAATTAAAGGTAACAGGGAACTCAAGAAAATTGCAATCACCAGGAAGTGTTACTGAGTAAATGGAGTTGTGGATGATAAGCCCCTGGGTCCTGATGGACTTCATGCTAAGATAAGTAACTGGTGAGATAGTTGGTGCTTTTGTTTTTTTAAAAAGTTTCCAAAATTCCTGCAATTCAGGGAATTTTCCGTAGATTGGAAGAAAGCGAATGTAACTTTTTTTTCAAAATGAGACAGAGGCAGAAAGTATGAAACTATAGGCTAAACTATCACTTAGAAAGGCACGGACTAGTCAGGGATAGTCAGCATAGCTTTGTTCAGGGAAGGTCAAGCCTTACAAATTTAATTGAATTCTATGAGGAATTGACAAGGAGGATTGAAGAGGGTACTGCAATGGATGTTGTGTACAGAGATTTTAGTAAGGCATTTGACAACGTCCAACATAGCAGACTGGTCAAAAAAGTAAAAGCCCATGAGACATAGGGTAATGTGTCAAACTGAATCCAAAGTTGGCTTAGTAACAGGAAACAAACAATAATGGTTGACGGCTGCCCTTGTGAATAGAAAACTGTTTAAAGTGGTGTTCTGCAGGGCTTGGTTTTGGGACCCCTGCTGTTTGTTTTATACATTAACGATTTGGACTTGAATGTGGGGGCATAATTGAGCAATTTGCAGGCGACATAAAATTAGCCATGCAGTGGATTTTGCAGAGAATAGCTGTAAGCTCCAAAATGATATAGATGCATTGGAGGAGTATGGAGGAGTATGGAGGAGAAAGTAGCAGATGCAGTTCAAATCTGATAAGTGTCATAAATGCATTTAGGGAGGTCAAAGAGCAAAGGGGAATACACAATAAATGGAAATATACAGAGAGGGCTTAATGAAATGAGAGATCTTGGTGTGCAAGTCACAGATCTCTAAAAGGTACAGTACAAGTACATAAGTTGTAAGAATTAGGAATTCTCTCCTTTGCTGGCAAAAGGTGTACAATACAAAAGTAGGAATATAATGATGAAACTGTATAAGACACTGGTGAGGCCACAATTGGAATATTGTGTGCAGTTCTGGTCACTACATTACAGGAAGAACATAATTACTCTGGAAAGAATACAGACAGGATTCACTGGAATGCTGCCAGGGATGGAGAATTGTAACTATGAGAAGAGTTTGGAGTTGTTTTCCTTGGAAGAGAAAAGGTTGACAGGTGACATGATGGAGATATACAAAATTGTGAGACGTAGAGATAGAGTAGACAGGAGAAACCTGCTTCCCTTAGCAAAGAGTTCAAAACCAAAAGGGGGATGTACACATAGAAACTCCTTCTGCTATGTAAGCCTGAGATTCTGAAAAAGCTCTAAGTCAGTTAATCAGACATAGTTTGCCAACAGATTGCAGTACACACACAGGAGCAGACACACACACAAATGTACGTGAACACACACACACACACAAATATACACGAACACAGAAACACACAAACAGATACATACACAAATGGATACATATGCATACACTCGCACACACATACATACACTGATGTGGAGTCAGCTTACTGACTACAACAACTGTTGACTGCGATTATTTTGGCATGAAGACTGCAACTTAGAGATCTTTTGCCTGCTGAGGGTCTCCAATACAAGTACACTCTTCTCCATCTGTACCTGCTGGAGGTGATAGGGTCACTGGCAGAGGGCAGATGAAGTTAGAGGGCACCCCTGAAATGCTCAGGACAAAGGCCTCACCACCCCCACCTATCTATGGCCTCAACTTCCCACACACCCATAGAGGCCAGGCTTGACATTCTCTCCCCTGGGCAAAGGTACCCTTCCTGGATCCTTTGGAAAAAGCGCATCTGAAATGCATTTGAGAGGCCACATCCTCCTCATACCTTGCCATTGATTGACCACATCAAATGGGCAGCATCCTCAATTAGCATGAATTGGCAAGGGAGGATGTCAAATAGTTCCTTCCCACTTCCATTGTGTACCAGAACTACTAACACAATCACCAAATAATCCAATGCCTTTAACAGCCAATGAAGTACTTCTCAAGTGTAGTCACAATTGTATTGTAGGAAATGCAGCAGCCAACCTGGGCACAGCAAGATCCCACAATCAGCAATAGGAGTATGATCAGATCATCAGATTTCATGGAAGTTGTTGAGGGTTACAAACTGGCGAGAAGACTGGGCATGAGTGCCCTGGGATTGTTCACATTCACCTCAGAGCAGATGGAACATCAACTTGACATGTTTTCTGAAGACAGCACACCCAACAGTGCAGCACTCCCTCAGAATCGCACCAGAGAGGCAGTCTGATTCATGTGAGCAGGCAGCCCAACTTTTCCTTCTCACGGGCTGCAAATTATGAGATTTTAAAAGTAATGAAAAAGTAATAGAAGATTACTTCGAAGTATGTCTCATATCTGTAAACAAAATGACTATACTGATTGCGTGGACACCAACAGGCTTTTAAATCACGGAATTTGAGGGCATAAGAAAAAACTAGTCAGGCTGAGGATTAGAAGTTTCCCTCCCTTCAACCAATGGTGAAGTAGAACAAAGTCTTGCTTAAGGCTGCTAATTCTGTTTTGATTAAGTCTTTTCAAAAAGGAAATGATTAAGAACAGGGTATAATGTAATAAGGATAATGACATAGGTGATTAGTGTTACAGTGCATGCAACTGAATAACTAGGGTTAGAAATTCGCATTAAGATCCTATAAACTTGTTGTTTACCTATTCAGATAATTTTAACGTTAAATCTGTACTTAGAATAGAATAGAATAGCCTTTATTATCATGTATACTCAATGAGTACAGTGAAAAGTTTATACATCACCAATTACACTGCCAACATAGATACATAGAAACATTGAAGATAGGAGCAGGTGGAGGCCATTCAGCCCTTTGAGCCTGCTCTGCCATTCTTCACAATCGTCCAATCAATAGCCTAATCCTGCTTTCTCCCCACAGCCTTTGATCCCATTCACCCTAAGTGCTATATCTAGTCGCCTCTTGAATACATTCAATGTTTTCACATCAACTACTTCCTGTGGTAATCAATTCCACAGGGTCACCAATCTTCCGGTGAAGAAATATCTCATTTCTGTCCTAAGTGATCTACCCCGAATCCTCATACTCTGATCCCTGGTTCTGGACAGACCCACCATCGGGAACATCCTTCCTGAATCTCGAAACGGATATCTATTTCAAGCCCACCGACTCCCACAGCTACCTAGACTACACCTCCTCTCACCCACCTTCCTGCAAGAATGTGATCCTCTACTCCCAAATCCTCCACCTCCACCGTGTCTGCTCCAAAGATGGGGCATTCCACTCCTGAATATCTCAGATGTCCTCTTAGTTCAAGGACTGCAACTCCCCCCCTTCAATGGTCGAAAATACTCTCAGCTGCATCTCTTGCATTTCCTGCACCTCTGCCCTCACATCCCCTCCCCGCAACCAAAACAAAGATAGAATCCCCTTGTCCTCACGTATCACCCCACTAACCTCCGGATTAAACGCATCATTCTCCACCACTTCCACCACCTGCAATCGGACCCCACAACGAAGGATATATGTTCCCTCCCCACCCCTATCTTCCTTCCATAGGGACTGCTCTCTCCACTACACTCTCGTCCGCTCCACACTCCCCACTAGCCTCACCACCCCCGGCAACTATCCCTGCAACCGCAGGAAGGGCTACATCTGCCCCTACACCTTCCCCCTCACCTCCATCCAAGGAGCCAAAATAACCTTCCACATCAGACAGACGTTCACCTGCACATCTGCTAATGTGGTCTACTGCATCCATCGCTCCCGACATGGCCTCCTCCACATCAGTGAGACCAATCGGAGGCTTGGAGACCGTTTTGTAGATCACCTGCGCTCTGCTCGCGACAAACAACACCTTCCAGTCACGAACCACTTCAACTCCCCCTCCAACTCCCTGGACAACATGCCCTTCCTGGGCCTCCTCCAGTGTCACAACAATGCCACCCAGAAACTGAAGGAGCTGCACCTTATATTCCGCCTTGGGAGCCAATGGTCTCAATGTGGATTTTACTAGTTTCAAAATCTCCTCACCCCCCAGCCTCATCCCATGACCAACCCTTCCTCTCATCCCCACCTCCTTGACCTGATACAACCTGTCCATCTTCTCTCCCACCTATCCACTCCACCCACCTCACTGACCAATCCCCACTACTGCTTACCTGCATTCATCTATCACCATCCCACCTACCTTCCCCAGCCCCACCTTACCAAAGCCTTGTATAACTGCTCCTATACTCAAAACCTCTCACACTGAAGGCCAAACATACCATTTGCCTCCTTTACTGTCTGCTGCACCTGCATGCTTACCTTCAGCGACTGGTGCCTCAGGTCCTGCTGCACACTCGCCTCTCCCAATTTACAGCCATTCAGGTAGTAATCTGCCTTCTCATTTTTGCCTCCAAAGTGAATAACCTCACATTTATCCAAATTACACTGCATCTGGCATTGATTTGCCCACTCACCCAACCTGTCGAGATCATGCTGAAGGATCTCTGCATCCTTGTCACAGTTCACTCTCCCACCCAACTTGGTATCATCTGCAAACTTGGAGATGTAACATTGTTCCCTCATCCAAATCATTAATATATATTGTGAATAGCTGGGGTCGCAGCACTGATCACTGTGGCACCCCATTTGTTACTACCTGTCAAATTGCAAAGGATCCATTAATTCCTACTCTTTGTTTCCTCTCTGCCAACCAGTTTTCTATCTATCTCAATGCACTTCCCCCAATCCTATGTGTTTTAATCCTATGTGTACATTAATCTCTTATGTGGGACTTCGTCAAACACTTTCTGAAAGTCCAAATATACTACATTGATTGGATCTTCCTTCTCAACTCTACTAGTTACATCTTCAGAGAATTCCAACAGATTTGTCAAGCATGATTTCCCCTTCATAAATTCATGCTGACTCTATCTGATCCCACCAGTGCTTTCTAAATGCTCTGCTATAAAATCCTTGACAATGGATTCGAGAATTTTCTCTACTACCGATGTCAGGCTCACTGGTCTATAATTCCCTGTTTTCTCTCTACCTCCCTTTTTGATTATTGGAGTGATATTAGCCACCCTCCAATCTGCAGGGACTGTTCCAGAATCTACAGAATCCTGGAAAATGACTACCAATGCATTCACTATTTCTACAGCTTCTTCCTTAAGTACTCTGGGATGTAGATTATCAGGCGGGGGATTTATCGGCCTTCAATCCCAACAATTTTCCCAGCACCATTTCTTTACTAATATTGATCTCCCTCAGTTCTTCCCTCTCACTGTCCCTTGACAACACTTTGTTCTCAAACCCCTGTTTGGTAGTGCTGACTGCGCTGATGCAAATCTTTGCCCCAACCGCCAATTAGCATCGTCTCCCACAAGAGGAAACAACCTTTCCACATTGATGCTGTCACATTCCCTAAGTATCTTGTATGTTTCAATAAGGTCAACTGCCATTCTTCTAAACTCCAATGAAAGAGGTGTAGAAGTATAGGGTTATGGTAGGGTATAATCTATTAACTGGGATTGCCTTTGTGTGAAAGGATTAGATAGAGTGGAATTTTTAAAGGGCATCCAGGAGTGCATTTTGTACCAGTGCACAGATATTCCTACGAGAGGTGGGGTGGTGCTAGACCGAGGGAATGGAGCCAACCAAATGGTTGAAGTTTCAGTGTAAGAGCATTTTGTGGATAGTGGCCGTATCTCTAAGTTTCAAAGTCATTATGGAAAGGGATAAGTGCAGAAGTTGTGTGTCTAAATTAGGGGAAGGCCAATTTCTACATTAGACAAGATCTGCCAAATGGAGACCAGAAGCAGCTACTTGTAGGTAAGTCTACATTTGGAAAGTACAAGTCTTTTAAAAATAGCATAGTCAGCCAGCATATTCCTCTAAGAGTGAAGGGCAAGGGAAACATGTCCAGGGAATCCTGTATTCACCAGAAATTGAGTTTGATAAAGAAAAAGAAGGAAGCATATATTAGGTACAGGGCATTAAAAACAGAGGAGACCATTCAGGTGTCTGGAGAGTATAGGGGGTGGTGATTAAAAATAAAATTAGGAGGGCAAAGAGGGGCAACTAAATATTTTTGCAGCTAAGGTGAAGGAAAACCCCAAGGTATTTTGTAAGTACATTAAGAGGAAGAGAAAAAGGGAAATAATAGGACCCTTTTAGAAGCCTAAGGGGCAATCCGTGCTTGGAACCAGAAGACAATGGGTAAGATCTTTAATGAACATCTCTTATCTATATTCACAAAAGAGAAAGAAATTGCAGCTGGAGATTTCAGTTGGAATGGTGAGGTTCTAGAGATTTGATAGAAGGAGGTATTAGATGTTTTAGTGGGCATAAATCCCCATGGCCTGATGAGATGGATCCCAAGCTGCTATGGGAGGCAAAGGAGGAGTTTGCTGGGGTCCTGATGGAGATATTTAACGCTTCACTGGTCACAGGTGAAGTCCTAGATGACTGGAGGATAACTAATATGGTTCAAAAGGGCAGCAGGAATTGGTCTGTAATTACCTGAGCTGTTAGTCTGATGTCAGTGGCAGGCGAATTATTGGAAAAAATTCTGAGGGTCAGCATTATCAACTCTTGGAAAGGCAGGGATTAATCAGAGATTGTCGGCATGGGCCTTTGTTAGAGGGAGATTCTGTCTGACTAATTTAATTGAGTTCTTTGTAAAAGTGACCAAATAGATTGATGAGGATGGTGCAGTTGATTTGCAATATTTACATGGACTTCAGTAAGGCCTTTGACATGGCCCCAGACAGAAGGCTGGTCCAAACGTTAAGAACGCATGGGATCCAAGACAAGTTGGCAAACTGGATCAAAAATTGGCTTGAAAATAGGAGGCGGAGAGTGCAGGCAGAGGGTTTGGTTTTGTGGTTAGAAGCCTGTGACCAGCAGTGTACCACAGGGATTAGTGCTGGGGCTCTCGCTTTTTGTATGTCCATTAATGAATACTTGAATGTGAATGTAGAAAATATAATTAGACAGATGACATGGAAGTTAGTGGTATTGGTTGGGTCTGTACTCATAGAATCCTACAGCATCTGCCTACCATGTCTATGCTGATCAACAAACACTAAACTATGCTAGTCCCATTTATCTGCACTTGGTCCATAATCTACTATGCCTTAGCATTTTAAGTGCTCATCCAGATATTTCTCAAACGTTGTGCCTCCACCACTCTCTCTGGCAGTGGATTCTATATTTCTACCACCATTCAGGGAAAACACTTCTTCTCAGATCTCCATTAAACCATTTATTCCTAAGCTTAAACTTAAGCCCTCTGGTCTTATTCACGTCTGCCATGGAAAAAGATTCTCACGATTTAACCTATCTATGCCTTTCATAATTTTTGTATACATCAATCGATCTTCCCTCAGTCTCCTCTGCACCAGGAGAAACAAACCCAGTGTTTCCAATCCACTTGTGTCACCATTTTGAGAGAACTATGGACTTGGAAAAAAGATCCTTCTGTATGTTAATACTCATAAGAGCCCAGCTCTTTACAGTGTACTTCCCAAAATACATAACCTCACATTTGTCGAAATTAATCTCCATCCGCCATTTCTCTGCCCAGCTTTGAAGTGAACCTATTGACAACCATATCGTACGATAAATTTCATTATCCACAACTTCACTAATTTTTGTGTCATCTGCAAGCTTACTAATCAGATCACCAACATTTTCATCCAAATCATTTATATATATTACAAACAACAGAGGACCCAGCACAGATCGTGGCCGAACATTACTGGTAATAGATCTCAGATCAGAAAAGCACACCTCCACAACTACCTCCACCTTCTATGGCCAACTTGTCAACTCATCAGATTCCAGGCGATTTGATTATCTGGACCAGCTACCATGATGGAACTGGTCTACATGGACTTTACTAAAGCATTTGACACCATCCACTGACCTATTAATCATCTTCATCATTTCCTCAAAAAACTCAATCAGGTTTGTAAGACAAGACCTCCCCCACATAAAGACATACTGACTATGCCCAATAAGTCCATTCTTCTCCAAATGTCAGTAAATCCTGTCCCTAATAATTTTGCCCAATAATTTCCTTACCACTGATATAAGGCTCATCAGCCTGTAATTTTCTGGATTATGCCTGTTGCTCTTCTTGAATAAAGGAACAACATTGCTATTTTCCAGTCTTCTGGAACCTCACCTGTGGCTAACGTGGATTCAAAGATCTCTGTCAAGGCCTCAGCAATCTCCTCCCTTGCCTCCTTCAGAATTGCGGATAGCTCCCATCAGACCCAGGGGCCTATCTACCTTAATATTTTGCAAGACACCCAACACCTCCTCCTTCTTAATATCAACACGCCTCAGAGTATCAACTTACCATCATCCATGTCTTTCTCCTTGGTGAATACCAACGCAAAATACTCACCAAGGACCTCACCGTGGGCTCCACACATAAATTCCCATGTTTGTCCTTGGACTTACCCTTTACCCAGTTTCCCTCTTGCTCCTAACGTATGTAAAAAATGCCTTGAGATTCTCCTTAATCCTACTTGCCTAGCACCTTTCATGGTCCCTTCTAGACCTCTTAATTTCTTTTGAAGGTTTTTTCTGCTTCCTATAGTTTCTGATTTAATTGTGTCACTCTCCATCTTAATGAAGAATTCTACCATATCATGGTCACTCTTCCCAAGAGGATCTCATACCACAACATTGCTAATTAATCCTCTGTCATTACACAATACCCAGAAGGGACGGCTTGTTCTCTAGTTGGTTCCTCGACATATTGGTTGAGGAAACCATCCCTCAGACATTCCAGGAAATCCTCCTCCATTGCATTGTTACCAGTTTGGTTACTCCAATCAATATGTAGATTGAAGTCACCCATAAGAACTGCTGTAACCTTAGTCATGCATCTTTAATTTTCTGTTTGATACTATCCCCAACTTCACAACTACTGTTTAGTGGTCTGTACACAACTTCCATTGACATTTTTTTCCCTTTGGTGTACTGCAGCTAATCCATACTGATTCCACATCATCCAGGTCAATGTCCTCCCTTACTATTGTGTTAATCTCCTCAACCAGCAACGGTACCTCACCTCCCTTTCCTTTCCATCTATCTTTCCGAAAAATTGCATAACCCTGGATGTTGAGTTCCCATCCTTGGTCAACCTGGAGCCAGGTCTCCGTGATCCCAGTTACATCATATCCATTGATAACTTTCTGTACGGTTAATTCATCCATCTTATTACAAATACTCCTCGAATTGAGACACAGAGCCTTCAGGCTCTTTTTTTGACATTTATTGCCCTTTTAGAATCATGTGTAATGTGGGCCCTTTTGCTTTTTGTCTTTAGTTTCTCTGCCTTCCACTATCACTTTTCCCCTTACTGTGTTTTGTTTCTGTCCACACTTGACTTTCCTCTGACTTCCTGCATTGGTTCCCAACCCCATGCCATAATAGCTTAAACCTTCCCCAACAGCACGAGCAAATACTCCTCCTACGACGTTGGTTTCAGTCCTGCCCAGGTGCAGATTGTCTGGTTTGTACTGGTTCCACCTCCCCCAGAACCAATTCCAACGTCCCAGGAATTTGAATCCCTCCCTCTTGCACTATCCTTCAAGCCACGTATTCATCTTAGCTGTCCTGCCATTCCTATTCTGACTAGCACATGGCACT
Source organism: Rhincodon typus (assembly GCF_021869965.1). Taxonomy (NCBI): domain Eukaryota; kingdom Metazoa; phylum Chordata; class Chondrichthyes; order Orectolobiformes; family Rhincodontidae; genus Rhincodon; species Rhincodon typus. The sequence continues at coordinate 73,993,689 of NC_063336.1, read as the reverse complement.
GGTAACAATCCCAGAGATTACTATCGTTGAGATCCTACTTTTTATTTTAACTCCTAACTCCCTAAATTCAGCTTGTAGGAACAAAAACAAAGTTGCTGGAAAAGCTCAGCAGGTCTGGCAGCATCTGTGAAGAAAAAAACCAAACAGTTAACATTTTGGATCCGGTGAACTTCCTCAGAACTGATGGTGGCTGGGAAAATGTCAGTGTATATGCAGAAAATAGGGAGGCGGGTGGGGTAGGAAGTAAACGATATGATAGAGCCTAAAGATAGAGAAGAACAGTTGGATAGACAAAGGAAGTTGATAGTGATCAGGCTGGGAGGGTGAATAGTTGTTACTGGGGAATATTAGTGACTAATAACAGGTAGTCTGTAATGGCAGGCTATGTGATAACAAGGCCTGGTATGTGGGGTAGGGGGCTAGGACATGGGAGAGCTTAGCCTAAAATTATTGAACTCGATATTGAGTCCGGAGGGCTGCAGGGTCCCTAAGTGGAAAATGAGGTGTTGTTCTTCCAGCTTGCGTTGAGATTCACTGGAACACTGCAGCAAGCCAGAGACAGAGATGTTGGCCAGGGAACAGGGTGGTGCGTTAAAGTGACAGGCAACAGGTAGTTCAGGGTCTTTTTTGCAAGATTGTAGGACCTCAATCCATTGTCCTATGTTGGTACCTATATGAACCATGACAGCTGGCTCTTCAACCTCCCCCTCCAGAATGCTCTGCTCTGAGACATCCTTGATCCTTGCACCAGTGAGGCCACATACCATCTTGGACTCTTGTTTGCAGCTGCAGAAACGCCCACCTATTCCCCATACAATTAAATCTATCACTATAGCTCTGCCACTCTTTCTCCTGCCGTCCTGTGCAGCAGAGCCCACCATGGTGTCATGAACTTGGCTGCTGTGACCTTCCCATGATGAGCCATCTCGATATGGAATTCCATATTACAATAACGCTGATCACTATGGCACCAATTCCTTCAAACTGATCACCATTGATTCACGCTGATCACCGTGATACTGATCATCATTGTACTAACTGCTTCACAGTGATCAACATGGTACCAATTGGTCAAAATGATCACCGTCCCACCGATCAGCTTCCACAAATCATTCATACTGATCACAATGGCACTAAATGCTTCACACTGATTACCATGGCACAGAGCATCATGGAGTCAATTGTTGCACTCTGACCAACACGGCACCAATTGCTTCACACTGATCATTGTGACACTGACCACTATGGGAACAATTGCTTCACACTGATCAACAGGTGCTGAAACCATTGGCACCATACCTATTGCTTCACACTGATCACCATGGCACCAAATGCTTCTCACCGATCACCCAGGCACTGAATAGCTTTGAACCGTTTGTCACACTGATCACCGTCATACACATTAACTTGGCACCAATTGCCTCACACTAATCCCCAAGGAGTCAATTGCTACACACTGATCACTATGATGCTGAAAGCCTCGGCACCAGTTGTTCAACACTGATCACCAAGGCACCAATTGCTTCACACCGATCATCATGGCAACAATTGCTACCATCAGATGACCTTGGCACCAATTGCTTCACACTGATCACCAAAGCAATGATCACGATGGCATTGAAAACCCTCTGAGTAATTGCTTCACACCTGATCACCAAAGCACTTATTACCTTGGCACAAAACACTTCACACTGATCATCACATAACTAATGAAATTGAAAACAAAGGCACCAATTTCTTCACACTTATCTCCATGTGATCGATCACCTTAGCAGCCATTGATTCACATTCATTACATAGAAACACGGAAACATAAAATGCTTATTTCAGTGAGATAAGCACTTTGGAAAATCAAAATCTCACATTCACCAAATGACTCAAAATTTCATGCAGTTTGTACTAAAATGCTTATTTCAGTGAGATAACCACATTTGAATATCAAAGTCTCACATTCACCAAATGACTGAAAGTTTGATGCTGCTTTCAATAAAACACTTATTTCAGTGAGATAAGTACTTTGGAAACTCAAAATCTCACATTCACCAAACTGCACCAATGGCTTCATACTGATCAGTAATGCACCAATTCCTACAGAACAATCACCCATATACCAATTGTTCACACTGATCACAATGGTAATACCTGCTTCATATTGGCTTCATGCTGATCATCATGGCACTAATCAGGATGACACTGAAAACTTTAGCACCAATCATTTCATGCTGATTACCATGGCACCAACTGCTTCACATTGATCACCTGGACAACAATTGCTTTGCAATGGATTACCCAGACACTGATCACCTTGACACCAATTGGTTCACATTGATCTCTATGGCATCAGCTCAGCAGCAATTGCTTCACTCCCATCACCTTCGCAATGATCAGCTTGGCACTGAAAGCCTTGGCACTAATTGCTTCACATTGATCACTTGGGCATCAATTACTTCACACAGATTGCCAAGGCACTGATCACTTTGGCACCAATTGGATAACACCAATCAATCACCTGAGCAGCCATTGCTTCACAAGGATCACCAAGGCACTGATTACAATGGCACTGAAAACCTTAGCACTAATAGTTTCACACTGATCACCACATCACTGAAAAGCATTGGCACCAATTGTTTCAAGTGGATGACCATGTTTCTGATCATAAAGGCACTGAAAACCATCAGACAAATTGCTTCACACTGATCTCCAAAGCATTGATCAATGATATTTTGGCACTGATCACCATGTCATATTGATGACCAAAGCACTGGTCACCACGGCATTGAAAACCTTGGCACTAATTGCTTCACATTGATCATCGTGGTGTTGATCATTATGGCACTGAAAACCTTGGCACCAATTGCTTCACAGTGATATCCATGGCATCCATCACCTTAGTACTAATAGCTTTGACATGATCACCACGTCAAAGACACATGGAAAAATTGCTTCATACTGATTACCAAGCACTTATCACCTTGATCCCAATTTGTTCACACTGATCTCTGTGGCATCAAGCACCTGAGCAGCAATTGCTTCATACTGATCACCAAGGCACTGATAACTATGGCAACAATCAACATAGCACCAGTTATGTCACATTTATCATTATGGCACCAATTGTTTTAAAATGAACCAATGGTTTCACACTTTCACCATGGCACCAATTGCTTCACACTGATCACCCTGGCACTGATCAACAGGTCACCAATTGCTTCACACTGCTTCATATTGAACACTGTGGCACTGATCACTATGACATCAATTGTTTCACACTGATCACCACAGCACTGAAAACCATGACACCAATTGTTTCACACTGATGACCGTGGCACTGATCACCACGGCATCAATTGTTTCACTCAGATCTCCATGGCAACAAGTGCCTCACCATAGCATTGATCAACATGGCACCAATTGCTTCACACTGATCACCTTGGCACCAGTGCTTCATACTGACTTTTGTGGCACTGATCACCATGGCACCAACTGCTTCACATTATCATCATGGCATCATTGGCTTCATGCTGATCACAACGGCACTGACCAGTATGACGCTGAAGACCTTACCACCAATTACTTCATACTGATCGCCCTGGCAACGATCACTTGAACAAAAATTGGTTCACACTGATCAACATGGTGCCATTTGTTTCACACTGATCCCCATGGCACCAATTGTTTCATGCTGATCATTTGGCACCAAATGCTTTACACTGATCATCATGGCACCGACTACCTGGACAGCAACTGTTTCACATTAACACCATGGCACCAATAGCATCATGATGATCACAGTTGTACTGGTTAGTACAATACTGAAGACTTTACGACCAATTGCTTCACACTGATCGCCATGGCATTGATTGCCTGAGCAGCAATTGGTTCACACTGATTGACATGGTGCCATTTGTTTCAAACGGTTCACCATGGCACCAATTGTTTCGCACTGATCAACACAGCACCAGTTGCTTCACACTGATCAATATGATACTGAAAACACTGCCACCTAGTACAGCACACTGATCACTAGGCACCAAATGCTCCGCACTGATCCCAAAGCACTGAAAACTTTGGCAACAATTAATCACACTGATCAACATCACGGGGATCAGGTTGGCACCTATTGCCTAACACCAATCACCATGGCACCAATTCCTGTATACTGATCACTATGTCACTGAAAGCCTGGGTGCCAGTGTTTCACATGCTCACCAAAGCACTGATCGCCTTAGCACCAAATGCTTCACAGTGATCATTGAGGCACAGATCACCAATGCATGAATTACTTCACACTGATCATCATGGCCCCAATGGCTTCGTACTGATCAGCAATGCACCGATTGCATCTAACTGATCGCCACGGCACCAACTGATTCACACTGATAAACCAGACACTGATCACTTCAGAACTGAAAGGCTTGGCATCAAATGATTCACATTGATCACCATGGCACCAAGTCGTCAAATTGATCACTATTAAACAGATCAGCTTGGCACCAAATGATTCACACTGATGACCAAGGCACTGAAAATCTTGGCACCAATTGCTTCAGACTGATCACTAAAGCACCGATGACAATGGTGCCTTGGTACCAATGGTTGACACTGGTCATTAAGCACTGATCACCTAGGCACTAAATGCTTCGCAGTGATCATTGTGGCAAAGATCACAAAGGCACAATAGTTTCACACTGAACATCAAGGCTTTTCATACCGGTCAGCAATGCACCAATTACTACAAACCAATCACCATGGCACCACTTCTTCACAGTGATCACTGTGGCACTGGTCATCATGGCACCAATTACTTCACACTGATTACCAAGGCATTGTAAACATTGGGACCAATTGGTCACACTGATCACCATCACACCGGTAAGTTTGGCATGTATTGCCTCACACCAATCACCATCACGTCAACTGCATCACACTGATCACCATGGCACTGAAAACATTGGCACCAATTGTTGCACACTGATCACCATGGCACCAAATGCTTCACGCCGATGACCAAGGCACTGCAGACATTGGGACCAATTGTTCACAGTGATCAGCTTGGCACAAGTTGCCTCACACTAATCACCATGAAGTCAATTGTATCACACTGATCACTTTTGTAACAGTGCTTCGCATTGATCAATTTGGTCAATTGATCATTGACACTGAAAATGTTGGGACCAGTTGGTCACACTGATAACCATCACATCGGTCAGCTTGGCATCATTTGCCTCACACCAATCACCATGGCATCAAATGCTACATGCTGATCACCACGACACTTAAAGCCTTGGTAGCAATGCTTCACACTGGTCACCAAGTACTGATCACCTTGGCACTGAACACTTCACAATGATCATTATGGCACTGATCACCAAGACACAAATTGCTTCACACTGATCACCATAACACCAATGGCTTCATATTGATGAGCAACGTACCAATTACTACAAACCAATCACCATGGCACCAAGTGTTCACACTGATCACTGTAACACTGATCAATATGGCACCAATTGCTTTGCACTATTTACCAGTATATTGATCACCTTGGCACCAATGGCTTCTGCCTTACACTAATTGCTTCACATTGATCACCATGACACTGAATATCTTGGCACAAACTGCTTCACGCTGATTATACAGGCATCAATTCCATAATGCTGATCACCATGGCACTGATCACATTGGTGCCAATTGCTTTGAATTTATCATCCTGGTACCAATTGCTTCACACTGAAAAGCCTTTGCCATCCTTGTTTACCCCATTAACATCTGCTGGCAACTGTGAGCACATCCTCAAAGTCACTTTTTAAATAAGAACAGTCCAAACTTCTCCAGTCTCTCCACATAAAGTTGTGTTAGAAACCAGAATGCATAATTCTTTGCATAGTTATATAATTGGAGTACCAAAGACCTTTTCATTGAGTCATGCAGCATGGAAACAAGCCTTTTGCTCCAACTATGTTGACCATAATCCAAACTAAACTAGTCCCACCTGCCCATTCCTGGCCCTCATCCCTCCAAACCTTTCCCATTCATGTATTTATCTAAATATCTTCTAAACATTGTAATTAAAGCTGCATCCACCACTTCATCTGCAAGTTCATTCCACACACAAACCACCCTCTGTGTAAAAAATTTGCCCCTCGTGTCTTTTTTAAATCTCTCTCTTCTCACCTTAAAAATGTATCCCCTAGTCTTGAAATCCCCCATCCTAGGGTAAAGACAATTATCATTAACTTTATCTATACCCCTCATTATTTTATAAACTTCTAAAGTCATCTCTCCACCTCCTACGCTCCAGTGGAAAAAAAGTCCCAGGCTATCCAGCCTTTGAATATAACTCAAACCTTCTGTGACTAGCCAGATTCTGGTAAATCTCCTCTGACCGCTCTCCAGCTTAATAAAATCCTTCCTATAATTGGGCAACAAGAACCAAACACAATACTCCAGAAGAGGCCTCACTGATATTCTGTACAACCTCAACATCACTTGCCAACTCCTGCACTCAAAGGACTGAGCAATGAAGGCAAGCGGCCCAAACACCTTTTTAACCACCCTGTCTATATGTGATGCAAACTTCAATGAATTCTGTACCTGAACCCCTATATCCTTCTGTTCTACAACACTACCCAAGGCTCTACTATTAACTGTATAAGTCCTACCCTTGTTTGTTGTACCAAAATGCAATACCTTGCATTTATCCAGACTGAACTCCATCTACCAATTTTTTAGCCCATTGACCCATTTCATCAAGATTCCTTTACAATCGTAGAAAACCTTCTTCACTGTCTACTATGCCACTAATTTGTGTTATCTGTAAACTCATTAACCATGCCATCTGTATTCGCATCCAAATCATTAATATAAGTGACAAACAAAAGAGGACCCAGAGCCAACCCTGTTGGTGACAGTCCTCCTTTCTGAAAAGCAACCCTCCATCACTACTGTCTGTCTCCTGCCATTAATCCAATTATGCATCCAATTGGCAAGCATGCCTTGAGTCCCATGTGGCCCAACTTTACCAATTATTCTATCATGCGGAAACTTTGCAGGAACAAATCTATTGACGGCTTTTGTGGAAATCAAGCTGCCTGGCATTAATGCTAAGGGAAACTTGTGTATTAAGGACAGACATACCCTGGGAGTCACTAAGGTTAAATGGTGATGAATCTACTGTCAATCGCTGCATACCCAAGCCAATGAGAGTAAACAGCCTTCTCCCAGTTTTTCCAATTGCCACAACTGAGAGTGTAGGATGTTTACACCAACTGCAACTCAGTTTTCTGGCGCTGTTAATGGATGCAGCAATAACTGAGAAGTCAGGACAACATCCCTATCAATTCTACCTGAAAGTGATATTTCAAAGAAAACTACATCAATATCCAATTTATCGTTTTACTGCACATCTCATTAACAAATGTTAACCATTCTGTAGTTTATCCAGGCTTCAACAGTTAACCCAGTTCAAAGCCCAGACCCTAAAGTCTTCACCTCTCCCAGTCCCTGCTCTGTATTGGCAATGAATCAATGCTGAGTGCTTCCACATGCTGAATTTGGATGCTAGCTTTTAGTGATTCATGAATGAGGAGTCCCAAATCCTTTGGTTCTATAGCTTTATGTACCTTCTATACCTTTCTCCATTCTTTCCATTAAAGTGCTCACCTCACATCTTCCCTTATCATCTTCCATCTGCCAAGTGTCTGCAATTCACTTAACCCGTCTATATTCCTCAGCAGACTCTTTGTGTCATTCTCATCACTTGTATTCCCATCTATTTTTGTGTCATCTGCAAACTTGGCTACAGTACATGCACTTTCATCATTCATGTCATTAGTATTGTAAGAAACTGTTGCCTCAGAATTGATCCCTATGGCACTCCACTAGTCACTGGTTGTCATTCTAAAAATGTCCCTTTTATCCCATTTCATAGATCATGATAGTTTTATGGAGACTAGCTTTCAAGTCCAGGTTTATTATTGGTGGGGTTAGAACTCACGTTCTCAGTGCATTAGCCTGGGTCTCTGGATTAATAGTCCAGTGGTATTATTATGCCACCGCCTCTCCATTGCCCATTTACCACTGTATGAACTTCATGAATAGGTATTTTAACATGATGGCGTCACAACTGTAAGAATCGCTCTTTGGCAAGCAACTCATCTCCAGACTTGCCAAAGCCTGTCCACCATCTACAAGGCACAAGTCAGGAGTCTGATGGAATACTCCCCACTCACCTGGATGAGCGCAACTCCAACACTCAAGAAGCTTGACATCACCCAGGAGAAAGCAGCCTGCTTGTTTGACACCTCATCCACAATATTCACCTCCTTCATCAGCGATGCTCAGTAAGTAGCAGTGTGTACCAGCTATAAGATGCACTGCAGAAATTTACCAAGGCTCCTTAGACAGTATCTTCCAAAACCACAACCATTTCTGTCTTGAAGGACAAGGGCAGCAGATACATACGAACGCTATCACCTGCAAGATTCCCCCACGCTACATATAATCCTGTCTTGGAACTATATCATTATTCCTTCAGTGTCGCCAGGTCAAATCCTGAAACTTCCTTCCTAATGACATTGATAACAAGGTGTGAAGCTGGAGGAACACAGCAGCCCGGGCAGCATCAGAGGAGCAGAAGAGCTGACGTTTTGAGTTGGGACCCTTCTTCAAAAATGGGGGAGGGGAAGGGGGCTCTATTTATTTCAGAGAGGGGGAGGCAGTGATAGCAGGTAGATAGTGGAGCGGATAGGTGGGAGAGAAGACGGAAAGGTGAAGGAGGTGGGGATGAAGCTAGTAAGGTGAGTGTAGGTAGGAAATGGGGGTGGGGATTGCTCAGTGAAGTAGGAGGAGCGGATAGGTGGGAGAGATAATGGACAGGTCAAGGAGGCGGGGATGAGAGGGGGGCTGGTCTTGGGATGAGGTTGGGCGTGGGGAGATTTTGAAGCTAGTAAAGTCCACATTGAGACCATTGGGTTGTAAGCTTCCAAGGCGGAATATGGGGTGCTGTTCCTCCAGTTTATGAGTGGCGTCGTTGTGACACTGGAGGAGGCCAGGATGGATATGACATCCAGGGAGTGGGAATGGGAGTAGGAGTAGGAGGGGGAGTTGAAGTGGTTCGCGACTGGGAGGTGTTGTTGTTTGTTGCAAGCCGAGCGTAGGGCTCCACAAAGTGATCTCCGAGCCTCCACTTGGTCTCCCCAGTGTAGAGGAGGCCACATCAGGGAGACCAAGCGGAGGCTTGGAGACCGCTTTGTGGAGTACCTATGCTTGGCTCGCAACAAACGACAACACTTCCCAGTCACAAACCACTTCAACTCCCCCTCCCCCTCCCACTCCCTGGACGACATGTCCATCCTGGGCCTCCTCCAGTGGCAGAACGGTGCCAACCGTAAACTGGAGGAACAGCACCTCATATTCTGTTTTGGAAGCCTACAACCCAATGGTCTCAATGTGGACTTTTACTAGCTTCAAAATCTCCCCACCACCGACCTCATCCCAAGACCAGCACCCTACCTCCTTGACTTGTCTGTCATCTCTCCCACCTATCTGCTCCTCCCACCTCACTGACCAATCCCCATCCCCATTTCCTACCTACACTCGCCTTTACTAGCTTCATCCCCGCCTCCCTGGCATGACTGTCTTCTCTCCCACCTATCTGCTCCACTATCTACCTGCTATCACCGCCCCCCTCTCTATTTATTTGAGCCCCCGTCCTCTCCCCCATTTCTGAAGAAGGGTCCTGATCTGAAATGTCAGCTTTCCTGCTCCTCTGATGCTGCCTGGCCTGCCGTGTTCCTCCAACGCCACACCTTGTTTTCTCAGACTCCAGCATCGGCAGTTCCTACTATTCCAAATGACATTGTTGGTCCACCTACAGCCCATGGACTGCAGTGATTCAAGAAGGCTGCTCATGATCCAACCTACCGTGAGAGTGGTGGTTAATGCTACCAAGCCAACAACGAATAAAATAATCCTGTCCCTGGTCCCATGCAAAAGTCACATATGCTCAGTATCTGGTAGATCAGTGCCAATTTCCAGACAGCAAAGTTGCATGGAAAGCAATGAACAAAATGGTCATTTAATCTATTTCGGTGATATTCCCTAAAGGATAACGATTGACCAGGACACCAGGAAATACTCCCATGCTCTTTTCCAAAATAGCACCATTAGACCTTTAATCTGGAGGGCCAGTCTGGGCTGTATTTGACAGTGATGAGGTTGTACCTGCGATTTTCTGACCCAATTACGAGTGCTCCAAACTGAGTTAAACCAATAACTTCCTGACATTTCAACTGTGCACCTCAATGGGAGCTAACATTGCCCTAAAGGAGCAGGAAGTTAGGATTGAACAGCGGGCCATCAACCTACTACATCAAGTGGAAAATTCAAGAGAACAGGGTCAAAGGAGCAGATTGCTGCAAAGTTTGTACTGGTGCCAACTCAGAACTACAAAGCTGCAGAGTGCTTTCCAGAGCTAAGCATTTTGAGACAGGAAACCCAGGCTGCCTGCTTGTAGCTAGAGGGGTGATGTGTTGGGGAGTGGGGCATGATGAAACCTCATGGCAAGTCACTAACTTCCCTCAGGAGGGGCAGCAACCATTTTATACACTATACATGATTAATCACACATGTCTACCACGCCATTCCCCACACTAAATATACTATTCAGCTCCAGGTCAAGAGTCTGTGACTTTGAGCTAGAGCTTTGAACCATGCTGTGGGGATACAAACCACAAGCTGTAACCATCCCTGCAAAGTGTATGGCCACATTTTATTGTTCTTGTGCTTCACTTTTCTCACTGTCTAGAATTCCATTAAATAAAGCTACATTGTTTTACACTAAACGAAGAAAAGGCTTAGAATGCAGGACTCATTTCTTGTTTCCATGTTGAGACTGCAGAGAAAGGGAATCAGAGGGGCAGCACAGTGGCTCAGTAGTTTCTGCTTAAAGGTTTTTATCAAGCTTGCCACTGTAAAGCATTGTTTATAAGTTGCATGTATAAGGTTAAAATTTCAAATAAAACCTTGACACAAAGCTTCAGGGTATGTTTACACTACCTCCCCTAACCATTTCACTGCTGTGGCCACCTGTTCTGTAGGACCCAACTCTTTTTGAGTAGATCTTAATAAACTGGTCTGAAGTGACTTTAACAGACCATTACTCTATTGGAAGGGAGTCCCCTGTGTAATTGCTTCGGCAAACAGAAATTTGGAGAACATTCACATTTTGTGTTTACACAGCAGTCACATTGCTCATACAATAGTCTCACTTCTTCTAATATAATGATAAACTAAACTTCTAAGGAGAAGCTTCACAGCACGGTGGCTCAGTGGTTAGCACTGCTGCCTCATGGTGCCAGGGACCCGGGTTCAATTCCAACCTTGGGCAACTGTCTGTGTGGAGTTTGCATATTCTCCCCATGTCTGTGTGGGTTTTCTCTGGGTGCTCTGGTTTCCTCCCACTGTCCAAAGATGTGTAGGCTAAGTGGATTGACCATGCTAAATTGCCCATAGTGTTCAGGGATGTGTAGATTAGATGGGTCTGGGTGTGATGCTCTGAGGGACTTGTTGGGCTGTAGGGCCTGTTGCCACACCATAGAGATTCTGTGATGAGATAGCCTGAACTAATGGAGGCATAATTACCAGCCAATCCTTTTCCAAGCACTTCTTGCAGCACAGTTTACTATCAGAGATTTCTAAGATGCTAACTAGCTTGTAAAAAGCATTAACATTCAGCACCAAACTAGTCTTTTACAACACATCAATTTGAGCCTATTTTGAAAGGCAGAACATCTTTTTAAAAATGTATCAGCTTCACAACTGTAGGAGTCACTCTTTGGCAAGCAACTCAATTAAATTTGTGGGGCTCCAGAGCAGCTTACAACAAAGAAGCTTCTTTCAAGCTTCTTTGAGGGCAGCACAGTGGCTCAGTGGTTAGCAGAGCTACCTCACAGATCCAGGGACCTGGGTTCAATTCCACCCTCGGGCGACTGTGTGCAGTTTGCACATTCTCCGTGTCTGCATGGGTTTCCTCCAGGTGCTCCAGTTTCCTGCTCCATTCCAAAGATGTGCGGGCTCAGTGGATTGGCCATGGTAAATTGCCCACTGTGTTCAGGGATGTGTAGATGAGGTGTGTTAGCCATGGGAAACGCTGGGTTACAGGGAGAGGGTAGGGGAATGGAACTGGGTGGGATGCTCTTCAGAGGATTGGTATGACTTGTTAGGCTGAAGGGCCTGATTCCACACTGTAGGGATTCTAGATTCTATGATTTTTCCCAGCTTTATTAGGCTGTGCTTAAAGAAAAATGTAGGAGAATGTCACTGAATGCTTATTTGGAGAGCCAGAGCAGATGCAACGGGCCAAATGGCCTCCTTCTGCACTGTAACAATGGCGTGTGGCTTGGTGGGGAACTTGTAGGTGGTGAGGTTTCCATGTATATGCTATCGTTGCCATTCTACATGATAGTGATCATGGGTTTGGAAGGTGCTGTCTAAGAAACGTTGATGAGTTGTTCAGCACATCTTGTAGATCAGTGGTGGGGGATTGGGAGTTAGTGAATGATGAATGGGATGTCATCAAGTGGGCTGCATTTTTCCTAGATGCCGTTGATTTTCAAGTTTTGTTGGAGCCACACCCATCTAGTAAAATGAAGTGCATTGCATCAATTCAGTGCGAGTCTAAGTAGAATGAGCAAGGTTCTCAACTGCTATCGGCTTTTTGCTGTCAAATGCTCATCCAACCAACTTACTCTACCACACTCCTAGCAGATTCTCAGACTCCAAATTTTCATATTGTCCCAGGAAAATATGTAGCCTATTCAATTCTTATCAGTAGCTTAACAGATATTGCCAATCAAACCTGGAACCTTCTCAGTTTGCATTACTTAATCCTGCATTGGAGAATACAATCCCACACTGAGCCACTGTGGTACCTAAACCTAAACCATTCACCCCATTGAGGAAACTTCTGCAACAGAGGCATGCTTACTGGATCAGTTCCTCCCATGCTTTTAGTTAGTGCTTCTGACATTCAGCCCCATCAAATTAAAATTGAGGGGTCTTCTCAAGAAGAGTCAGAGCAGACTCAAAATGTTGACTGTTCTCTCTCCATAGATGCTGCCAGACCTGCTGAGTTTCTCCAGCATTCTCTGTGCTTGTTATACAAGAAGACAGTTCATGATAAGAATGCACAGGAATATCAAGTGTTCTGGACCCACTGCATTGCTCTGTCCAAGCTCAGGAAGGCTACATTGTGCAGAGAGTAATATCTGAGGATGACATTTTTTTCAATCACTGTAATAATGTCACAGAAATCTTGCAAATCATTTACTAACCGAGACAAATTCTGAAAGGAAATTGAACCCGTTTAGTGGCTGGAAGATGGAGTGAGGATACATCAAGATTCATTGAAATCACAATGAGCCAAATTTGGATAACGTGAAAATCTGGATAGGGGCAAGTTATTAACCATAACCTCTCTGTCAGGGTAGGAAATCCAACAGAGGAACTCCTGTGATAAGCCAAACTTGCAACTCATAATTCTGGGTTAGCCCACTCTGTGGATCTTGTCATGCGAGTATGCCAGTCAACCACACTAGAGCACAGAAACAGTCAAGCCATCATTTGACAATCTCTCTCTCTGCCAAGATATTCCAAACCTGCAATTACAGCTGAGGAGGCTGAAGAGTCCAATGGATGCCCATCCACTTGAACACCCCTCTTCCTAGCAGAAGTCGTAATGGCCGTAGTGACTCTGTGATTTTGCACTGCAGATTGGAAGCAAGGCAAACAGGTTCAACGATGCAGATGAGATGGTGGACTCACCTGAAGACAGTATGATTATAAGGGGATATCTCATAGAAACCTATTAAATTTTAACAGGAGGACTAACAAGGCAAGTGAGTACTTATTGAATGGTAGGACCCTAGGAAGTACAGAGGATGAGGGCGTCTTGGTGTGCATGTCCATAGATCCTTGAAGGCAGCAAGACAGGCAGATTTAGTGATCGAGGTATATGGTAAATATCCCATATAGTCAAGGCATTGAATACAAGAGCAAGGAACTTATGACGGAGCTACATATAATGTTCGTTAGATCACAGAAGGAGTGCTGTGTGAAGTTCTGGTTGCCACATTTTTGAAAAGATGTGATTGTGCTGGAGAGGGTGTCAAAGAGATTCACCAGAATGCTGCCTGCATTGGAGCAATTCAGCTATGAAGAGAGCCTAGATAGGCTGGAGTTGCTTGCCTTAGAGCAGAGATGGATAAGAGGCAACCGGATTTAGGTACAAAATTATGAAGGACAAACAGGGTAGATAGGAAAAAACATTTCCCCTTAGTAGAAGGGTCAATAACCAGGGGGCACAGTTTAAGGTATAGGGTAGGAACTTTAGAGGGGATTTGAGGAAAATTGTTTTCACCCAGTGGGGATGAAGCAGGCACCTTCGTAACATTCAAGAACTATTTAGTTGAGCATTTGAAATGCCATAGCATACAAGACTATAGACCAAGTACTGAGAAATGGCCCAAGAGTTAAATAGGAGCTTGAAGACTGGCACAGATGCCATTGGCCAACGGGCCTCTTTCTGTGCTGTAGAACTCAATAACTCTGTGGTTAATTCAGCTAATCAATATACTCTTTGTTTCAACAGCAACAGTCGATTTCTACAGCACCTTTCACAATACCTACAAACCCCAAAGAGCTTTACAATGACAAGTTCTGAAGTGCAGTTACTGTTGTAATACAGGAAACTCACTAGCTGGGAGAAATTAGTCCTGCATCGCACCAACAACAGCATGCCACTAGAACGACAACCTGGATCAATACTTTGAAGTATCTCAGATGGGTCATGAACCCACAACTTCCTGACACAGAAAGGAGAGTTAGCCGCTGAACATTGGCAGGAATCTTTTATTTCAACAGAGGTCACTATTTCCATGGTGAATGCACAAAGAACAGACTATTTTAAAAAAAGTGACCACAGTCAGAACAAAGACCAACCCAGCACAGGAACAGGCCCTTTGGCCCGCTAAGCCTGTCCCGACACATTTTGCCCTTCCATACTAAAACTCTATCACTTACAGGATCCGTATCCCTCTATTCCCTTCCTAATAGCCCAGGTGCTTCTTGAATGTAGGTAATGTTAATAATCAACTGTGTCACAGTCATTTCTGCTTCTGTGAATCTAACTGAATGAATTCTGATCAGCAATGGCAGCCCATACAGTGTCATCCAGTGTAGAAATACCGAAAGCCCTGAGGATTTACTGGAGATTTGCAACTCTCTGTTGCTATGTTTACCTAACCACATTCTTCTGCTCACTTTAAATATTGACTAGGAGTCAAAATCAGTATGGTGCTTCAACAGGCAGTTCTGAAAATCAGGACGGTAGTTGGATAAGCTGTCGTGAAAATTGGTATGCTACCTGGACCGGCAGTTGTGAAAATTGCTATGGTACTTGGACATGCTGTTGTGAAAATCAGTGCACTATAAACCCGGGGTCTGGTATCTATTATTTACAAAGTCTGGTACTGAGTATTCAAAATGTCTGGTTAGGAACCATTGGGTTAATTTTGAGGGTTATTGACTACTTCAATTTTAGTGTTATGAATACAGGGATAGGGAGACTGATTTGATTGGCTATCCATCTCCACATGGTAACATTGTATTCAAAATAAAGCTAAAATCTGGTGAGAAGAGTACATCATTATCATGATCATCTACACTGGACAGGTACTGGATGATGGAACCAGGTTAGAAGGCTTCAGCTGAGGAGAAAGCATCATCACCCTCAATTAGGATTCCACTAAAGTCACAATAAGGTGATGGAGGGCAAGGGTTGACAAGTGAATGGAGATTCTGGAAGGATATTTGAAGAGGAGTCAGTGAGAGCTGAACCACTGGCAGCCTCCACACAGTCAGCAATGGCAGCAGAAAGTTGGACATGAAGGAAATTTAGAGGGTGATCCCTTAATTAGAATGCCAGGGCTGGAAGATGAGCCAGAGAGCTTAACCTTGAATCCTCTCCATCACAACTACTCCCTGTGGGAGTGAGTTCCACATTCTCACCATCTTTTGGTCAAAGGGGATTTTGCATTGAGCATCAGTTCTTCAGAGTGAGCCAAAACGATCAAGAAAATTTCTGTTCTTTCTGTTGTCAGTCCTAAAAGAACTATGGACTGCTCACGTATGGAATGCCTGGTCTTCTTCAGCATCAACATCCAGGTATTCCAGCAGGCAGTCTTGTCCAGGAGTGGCAGATTCATCCCAGCATGGTGGTCTTCTTCAGCAGAGGTTTACGGCCTGTAGGGGTTACCTCTGTATTGGCAGTCAGAGACTCTGAGACAGCAAAGTAAAGCAGCACCTAAGAACTTCATTCAAACAAAACAACAGTGTATGTGCAGGGGGAGGGGGTCCAAGACTCACTCAGGAATTTGAACTCTCTCCGAATACTGTATTAATTATTATCCAAATCTAGCACAAGCAGTAAATCTAACAACACCACATCGTTTACTATCAGTGGTATTGGTTTCTACACTATCACAGTGGGGGCTGTTGTCCATTGAAACCTTTATCAAAAATAAACATGCAGTTACTCATCATGCCTAGCCCTGACCCTTCCACTAACATCTGCAGACTGATCCATTTCCCGCCTGGAACATCCTGTGGCCCGTTCCCTTGGGAACTATCTTTCAACTAACTGTCTGTCTCTGCAGCAGCAAGCAAGTGCTCTTTTTAGTCCTTGTTTTTGACCCTTACCTAAATATTTGTCCCCTACTGCAGGTCTGTGAGAAAACTATACTTCTATAAGAAATCTACACTTATACACTCCTTCCCCCTTCATTCCCAGTATTCCAGCAGCCCGGCCTGGTGATCCTGTCCCAGCATGGCATTCTCTTCCTGGAATGGAGGTCTCGCCCCAGCTGTACGTTGCGGGTATTCCATCATTCCTTGATCGGCTTTCCTGGAGCTCAGCAACTGTAACTGAACTGATGAGCTTTGTCTTAATTTTATTATTTTTTAATTATGTACGACTTCTGTCCTTAATATAGGCACTATATAAAACATAAAACATGTTCATATAACATAAAACATTTCACTGTATTTTCATGTAATAGTACAAACGACAATAAATTTTCATTTCTATTTTCCCTTTCTAAATCTGAAAATGAAGCACAACCTAAACCCCTAGAGCCAGTGAGGCAACGCGAACATACATTCAATGTTAGAGTTTTATCACATTTCATTTATAGCTGCAAATCTCTTTGATCCTGACATAACCATTCCAAAAGTATGACAGAAAAATTTACTAAGGTTCCAATTGGAGATTGGGAACAGCTCCAGTGACAGTGGTCCAGGATTAATGTGTGCACTTTGGAAGCAAAAACAAGAAGGCAGATTATTACCTGAATGGCTGCAAATTGGGAGAGGGGAGTGTGCAGCAGGACCTGGGTGTCCTTGTGCATCAGTCGCTGAAGATAAGCATGCAGGTGCAGTAGGTGATAAAGAAGGCAAATGGTATTTTAGCCTTCATTGCAAGAGGTTTTGAGTACAGGGGCAGGGATGTATTGTTGCAGTTATACAGGGCCTTGGTGAGGCTAAACCTAGAATAATGTGTGCAGTTTTGGTGTCCTTTTCTGTGTCCTTCTTGCTTTCGAGGGAGTGCAACAAAGGTTTACCAGGCTGATTCTGGGGATGGCAGGACTGACATATGAAGAGAGATTGACTAGGTTAGGACTGTTTTCACTGGAGCTCGGACGAATGAGGGGGGATTTCATTAGAGATTTATAAAATTCTAACAGGACTAGACAGGGTAAATACAGGAAGGACGTTCCCGATGGTGCGTGTGTCCAGAACCAGGGATCACAGTATGAGGATTCGGGGTAGACCATTTAGAACGGAGATGAGGAGACATTTCTTCACCCAAAGAGTGGTGAGCCTGTAGAGTTCATTACCACAGGAAGTAGTTGATGCCAAAACATTGAATATATTCAAATGGCAGCCATATATAGCACTTGGGGCGAACGGGATGAAAAGTTATGGGGAGAAAGCAGGATTAGTCTACTCAGTTGGACAATCAGCCATGATCATAATGAATGGTGGTGCAGATTAGAAGGCCTGAATGGCCCTCCACTGTTTCCCCGTTTCTCTTCCATGCTGAAGAATTAATGGGAAGACAATCACACAGAGAAATGTGCAAAAGGGGTACAAAAAATGATGGAAAGTACTCAGCAGGTTGACAGAATCTAGATCAGAAAGACAGGGATGCCTCAGAAGAGTTCAGAACTGGGAAACAAGGTTGAAAGAGACTGTCAAAAATCCTGTCCAAGAGAAGTTCTAACAACAAAAATCACAAAACCAAAACATTACCTCTTTTCCTCTCTGCAAGCTGCCTGACCTGCTGAGAATTCCCAGCATTTCCTGATTGCATTCCAAATTTCAACACTCACATAATTTTGCTTTTGCTGGATCAGTGACTAGTCTGAAATGTACAATTGTACAGTGGGGAGAACTGTACATACATTCATAGTCTAAAACTTTTTTTTATTATTTAAGAGTTTAGTTTAAGTGAAAATTTTGAGTAAAAAAGTATAATCCTGTGTCAAATATCAGGGCTCAATTGAGTATAAAAACATGGCTGTTAAAACTTCAAATACCTACTTCAAATCCCTATCTCTGGAATTATGGCTACTGGTAGGAACCCTCATGGAAAGACTGCAAAATCCATCTTTTTAGCCTTATTTCTTACTTTCGCAGCTTGTACAATGTATATCTGTAATGAAGTTTGGGGTGGCATGATGGCTCAGTGGTTAGCATTGCTACCTCACAGCACCAGGGACCTGGGTTTGATTCCACCCTCAGGCAACTGTCTGTGTAGAGTCTGCACGAGTTTCCTCTGGGTGCTCCAGTTTCCTCCCACAGTCCAAAGATATGCAAGTTAGGTTGATTGGCCATGCTAAATTGCCCGTAGTGTCCAGGGGTGTGTAAGTTAGGTGAATTAGATATGGGAAATGCAGGATTAAAGGGAAAGGGTAGGGGAATGGGTCTGACTGGGATTCTCTTCAGAGGGTTGGTGTGGACTTGTTGGGGTGAAGGGCCTGTTTCCACACTGTAAGGATTCTATAACTCTTTTTTTTCCCTTCTTTTTCTCTGTATTTTGTATCTAAGATTTATACCTAGGTATTTTGTACCCAAGATGCCATTGCGTGTTGGCAGCATTGTACACTTTTCACTGTACTCCTGTTCTTTTGTAATTTGAGTACGTGATAATTAACCTAAATCTAATTCTACAAAATGATAGAAAATACACATCAGAACATCACAACATGAATTTTCACTCCTGGATCAACAAACTTCATAAATGGACAACTCATCAAGTGCTTTACAGTCAGAAAATTGTCAACATTCCACAGAAATGAGAAGAGGAAAAACTGCTGTTAACTGATATTCAAAACATGTTCATTAGAATCATAAAACAACATTTCAGATTAAAATAAACATCAATTTAGGGAATGAGAATAGCAAAGGCCAGAATTAACAGCTCAGTCAGTATTTGACTGGTTGTTTTCAGTGGAGATTTTCATTAAAAGATAACAGAAGCAACAGCCTTTGCAGATGCTGACTGTCTCACTGTTGCACGTCCGGCACTTGCTGCTTATTGACAATTTGGTGAGGTTATCCTCTCACGGTTCGCGCATCCAGTACTGCTGTTATGTTGCTGTGGTACTGAAGATAGGATGGAGGTTGACTCCAGCTTTAGACTGTTCAGAATACTTGCTTTATTCTCATATCTCACAAGCTGTGTTCAAACCCATTTGGAGCACTGTTGGCAGATCTAGACACTGCACCTTAGGAAGGATATACAGGCCTTGGAGGGAGTACAAAGTAGGTTTACAAGAATGATAACAATCTCTAAAGTCCAGGTATGAGGAGAGATTATACAACTTCAGCTTGTTTTCTCTAGAATTGAGGAGGTTCGGGCTTATCTAATAGAAGCCTTCAAAATATCAACAGGACAACGTAAGGTTAATAAAGATAACTTATCTCCACTGATTGGAGATTCTTGAATTAGGGAGCATAGTCTGAGAATTAAGACCAGACAGTTCAGGACAGATGCTAGTAAGCACTCCTACACATAAAGGATGATAGATGTTTAGAACTGTTCCAGATAGCAGTGGATGCCAGATCAGTTGTTAAATTTAAATCTGAGGTAGATACATTTTTGTAAAGCAAAAGGTATTAATGGATATGGGCCAAAGGCAGGTACATGGAGTTGGGTCACAGATCTGTCATGATTTTGTTGAATGGTGAAACAGACTGAAGGAGCTGAATGGCCAATGTTCTCTTGTTCCTATGCCAAAACTCAGGGTGAGTGGCTCACAAGAAGACAGAAACAGACAGCACAGATTTCATAGATTTTCATAGAATCCCTGCAGTGTGGAAACAGGCCATTCAGCCCAACAAGTCCACACCGACCCTCAGAGCTTCCCACCCAGACCCATCCCCCTAAAAACCACCTAATCTACACATCCCTGAACACTATGGACAATTTAGCATGGCTAATCCACCTAGCCTGCACATCTTTGGGCTGTGGGAGGAAACCCATGCAGACACGGGGAGAATGTGCAAACTCCACACAGTCGAACCCAGGTCCCTGGCACTGTGAGGCAGCAGTGTTAACCACTGTGCCACATGGAATGGGTAATTCCAAAAAAGAAAACGGAGCTAAACTGAACAGACAAATGGTTCATGTTCTTAAACTTCATCTATGCCCAACTAAAATTACGTATTTTTATAACTTGACTCTGGAATGTTCATGTGATGTGCCATGATCTTCCCATAAAAATTGGTCCTCAATGCTTCAATTCTCTGGCAAACCAATCGTGGGGTGATGGAGTGGGGTAATTGGATATAGCACTGATAATCCTACAAAATACCCAAGTACAAATCTTGGATATAAGAGAAATAAAAAAATGTAGTTGCATTACTTTACAAAAATAAGACATAGTTAAAAAGATAGTCATTACAGTCATGTAAACAAATTACACAGAAACATTACATTGCAGTAGCTGAGCACAGGGTCTTCCAAACGTAGTCTGACCACCTGCGCCAGACCCCAATCCAACAACCATGCCCACTTCGCTCCAAGCCTCCAGTCTGCTCCGCACCAGCTCTCAGCTGGTTCAAGCTAAGTTTTCTCCAGGACTGTTTTCCCTCGCTGGCCTCCACTCCGCGGCTCAATTCCCTTCACTGGCCTCCGCCCGGGACTGCTTCTCCATGGCTACAGGATTCACCTCCAGGACTCACCAGCTCCGTCAAATCATTAGTTGGAAAAAAGGCAGGAAGGAGGAAAATAAAGAGAGGAAAAACAGAAAAAGAAAGAAAAAATAGAACGGGCAGAGCAGAGGAGCGCCAGCTGGAGCATCTAACTCTGCCGCCATCTTGCAGGGTAAAGGGTTAACAGAGTTGCAAGTTGCTCATTTGTTGCAGACAGTTTTTTTGTCGCTACTGGCCCTCACATTAATGAAACTCCTTTGACAATGGTAATCACTAATAATAAGGCCCTGAGGCAGCTTGACAGGGTCAATGTTTCATCTTGTGTGAGAATCTAGAACTAGAGGTCACTATTTCAGAATCAGAAGTCACCCAACTGAGGCAGAGATAGGGAAAAAAAAATTCACTCAACCCAAGATTTCCTCAATACTCTCAAGAACATTAAAATCAGCGACGATGAGATTATGGTATCTTTTGACGTCACAGCTTTATTCACATCAATTGACATCCCACTAGCCAAAGAAACAGTGGCAACATTACTAGACGAAACAGCAATGCAGACCAGCAGCTCCATCATCAAGCACAACATACTTAAATTACCAGACCTCTGCCTCACCACACACTTTATCTTTAATGGTCAAATGTACAAACAGATCTATAGTACACCAATGGGGTCACACATCTCAGGACTCATCGCAGAAGCAGTCATGCAAAGACTCAGAACACACCACTGTCCCCCACATTCAACCTAAACTGTGGATCCGCTACATAGACGACACATCTGTCATTATTAAACTCAAAAAATTAGAACAGACCCACCAGCTCATCAACAGGGTATTCACAGGGATTAAATTCACAAGGGAAGAAGAAAACAACAATCAATTTCCGTTTCTGGATGTTAAAATAGAGCAATTGACAAACAGGGAGTTCCAAACCTCAGTATATAGAAAAGCAACCCATACAGATCAAATCCTCAACTTCCACAGCAACCACCCCAACATCCACAAACAAATCTGCATTAGGACACTATTTAAACGGGCCAAGACACACTGCAACACTCCAGAAATATGTAGGAAAGAGGGAGAACACTTATACAAGATCCTCGCTTTAAACAGATATCCCCGCAACTTCATCCACAGATGTCTACTAAACAGACAACAGGTGGACACAGTACGACCTAACACACTGATCACACAGCCCTACATCAAGAACACATAATCATAGAATCCCTGCAGTGTGGAAACAGGCCCTTCGACCCAACAAGTCCACACCAACCCTCACAGCATCCCACCCAGACCCATCCCCCTATAATCCACCTAGTCTACACATCTCTGAACACTCCCGGCAATTTAGCACGGCCAATCCACCTAGCCTGCACATCTTTGGACAGTGGAAGGAAACCGGAGCACCTGGAGGTAACCCACGCAGACATGGGGAGAATGTGCAAACTCCACACCGACAGTCGCTCGAGGGTGGAATTGAACCCAGGTCCCGGGCACTGTGAGGCAGCAGTGCTAACCACTAAGCCACCGTGCTGTCTAACATATTGAAACCGACAGCAAGACTCCTAAGATCACTAGGAATCATGGTGGCCCACAAGCCCACAGCCACTCTATGACAAACGCTTGCAAGGATTAAAGACCCCATTCCCACAACATGCAGAATGAACATGGTTTACAAAATACCATGTAACGACAGCCACAAACATTACATCGGATAGACAGGAAGGAAACTAGCTATCAGAATACGTGAACATCAGCTAGCAGCAAAACAGCACGACGACCTCTCCCTAATATTGGTACATTCAGACAATGAAGGCCAGCAATTTAACTGGGCTAAAGTAACCATAGTAGCCCAAGCTAAACATAGACACGCATGGGAATTCCTAGAGGCATGGTTCTCCACCCATACTTCAGTCAACAAACATATAGAATTGGTCCCCATATGCAAATCCATACAGATCTAAACCGTAAATGACAGTACTTACCATAATGGGCCGAACAGTTTCAATTCCAAGCCGAGTAGAATAACATCGTTTCAGCAGAGGCTCCACTGATGATGTCACCTAGCATGGTGACGAAACATCTGAACAAAAAAAAGCCAGCTCAGCGAGCAAGTCAACAACCACAATTATCACAAAGCTGCTGTATAGTGGGCCATGAAAGGTGAGCATTGTAATCTTTCCACAACCATCATGTTGCCATACTGTTAAGACAATGCCTGGACTCAACGTGTTGTCCATTGAACGAGAGAAAGAGACCATTCAGCTCATGCAGACAAGATGAGCTGAAAAGGTTGTTTTACAAACCAGCCACCCATTCTAACCCAAGCTTCCTGCAGCTGATCCATAGCCCTCCAGGTTAATGAATGTAAGGTGCATATTGAGGTCGCTTTTAAACATGCTGAGGACTTCTACCTTCACCATCAAACAAGCAGTGAATTCCAGACACCCACCACTGTTTCCACTGTAGATCTTGAAACTGATAGTTTAAGGGATAAAAGCACTGCTTGATCATGGACTCATAGCATTATTACAGTACAGAAGAGGCCCTTCGGACCACCAAGTCTGTAGTGTCAAAAATATACTCCTACCTACACCAATCCCATTTCCCACACTAGATCTTGAATGTCATGACATTTTAAGTGCTCATACAAGTATTTTTAAAGGCCGTGAGGTTTCCCACCTCAACACCTCTCTCACGGAGTGCATTCCATACCCCCACCTCTCTGGGTGAAAAAGCTTTTCCTCAAATCCCCTCTAAACCTACTGCCTTCCACTTTAAAATTATGTCCCCTTTATTTTGACCCTTCAACTAAGGGGAACAGTTGTATTCAGTTTACCCTGCCAATGCCCTTCATAATTTTATATACCTCTTTCAGGACCCCCTCAACCTACTCTGCTCTGCTCTAAAGAAAACAACCTGAGTCAATCCAACTTCTTTTCATATCCGAACTGCTCCAGCATTCTGATGAAATGCCTTTACATCGCCTCCAGTGCAATCACGTTTCCTATACAGGAGCAAATTACTGCAGATGCTGGAATCTACTAAAAACAAAAAATGCTGGAAATCACAGGAGGTTGGGCAGCATCTGTGAAGAGAGAGCAAGCTAACATTGAGTCTAGATGACTCTTAATCAAAGCTGACGTAAAGTGTAGAGGAGTCAGTATTTATGCAATATCGGAATGCGAGAATGGCAGAACAGGTGTGTCCAACTGCCAAACTAGAAAGATGTTCCCACTGGAGTGGAGAGAGGGGAGAGAGGACATGGTATCAAAGAATGCTGCAAGTAAAGCTAAAAGAAAGAAAAAAAAAAGAGTGAGCTCACAATCTGAAGGTGTTGAACTCAACATCAAATCCAGAAGATTGTAAAGTGCCTAAATTGCCACATATTTTCTGTAGGGAGGTAACCAGAATTGCACTCAGTACTCCAGCTGTGGCCTAACCAAAGTTCCGTACAATTCCAACATGACCTCCTTGCTCTTACAATCTTTGCCATGACTGATATAGGCAAGCATCCAAATGCCTTCTTAGCTACCCCATTCATCTGTGCTGCAACCTTCAAGGATTTGCGGATAAGTACCCCAAAGACCTTCTTTTCCTCAGAGCTTCGTAATGTTTTTCATTGAGTACTTCTTTATCTTGTTTCTTCTTTCAAGGCACATCACCTCATATTTATCAGGGACTCCAAGAGTTGTTGTTGCGGGGGTGGTGGTCAGTGGCAGGGGTTTGGGTTCTCGAGCCCAGAGCTGTGAAACAGATGTTGTCTTAAATACTCTTTCTTTTAAATTTTGGATATTTTTACTATATTATGGTAGAAAGACTGTTATTCTGAATTTTATTTTTCTGTTTCTTTAGTTTTCTACTTTATTACTATGATTTTGCACTTTTGAAGGTCTGTAATACTGGACTTTATTATATTTCTTTATTTTTCTAATTTTTCTCCAAAGAAGTTGTACTCAAGATTCTGTACCTAGGTACCCTTGTATCTAAGATGGCGCCGTAAGTGACGCCTTGTAAATTTTTCACTGGATTCATGTGAGTAGGCGACAATAAAGCAAATTCATTTCATAAGAACATAGGAAATAGATGCAGGAGCAGGCCAGCTGGCCCCTCGAGCCTGCCCCGCCATTTAATAAGATCATGGCTGATCTTTTTGAGACTCAGTGCCACTTACCCGCCCACTCACCATAACCCTTAATTCCTTTACTGTTCAAAAATTTATCTAGCCTTGCCTTAAAAACATTCAGTCAGGTAGCTTCAACTGCTTCACTGGCAGGGAATTCCACAGATTCACAACCCTTTGGGTGAAGAAGTTCCTCCTGACCTCAGTCCTACATCTGCTTCCCTTTATTTTGAGGCGATGCCCTCTAGTCCTAGTTTCACCTGCTAGCGGAAACAACCTCCCTGCCTCCACCTTATCTATTCCCTTCATAATCTTATATGTTTCTATAAGATCTCCCCTCATCCTTCTGAATTCCAATGAGTATAATCCCAGTCTACTCAGTCTCTCCTCATAATCCAACCCTCTCAACTCTGGAATCAACCAAGTGAATTTCCTCTACACCCCCTCCAGTGCTAGTATATCTCTTCTCAAGTAAGGAGACCAATACTGCACACAGTACTCCAGGTGTGGCCTCACCAGGACCCTATACAGCTGCAGCATAGCCTCCCTGTTTTTAAACTCCACCCCCCTAGCAATGGAAGACAAAATTCCATTTGCCTTTTTAATCACCTGCTGCACCTGCAATCCTACTTTTAGCAATTCAGGCTCAAGAACACCCAAGTCCCTCTGCACAGCAGCGTGCTGCAATTTTTTACCATTTAAACCAGTCCACTTTGCTGTTATTCCTACCAAAATGGATGACCTCACACTTATCAACATTGTACTCCATCTGCCAGACCTTTGCCCACTCACTTAGACTATCTATATCTCTCTGCAGACTTTCAGTGTCTTCTGCACACTTTGCTCTACCACTCAGCTTAGTGTCATCTGCAAATTTTGACACACCACACTTAGTCCCCAACTCCAAATCATCTATGTAAATTGTAAACAATTGAGGTCCCAACACTAATCCCTGAGGCACACCACTAGCCACTGACCGCCAACCAGAAAAACACCCACTTACTCCTACTCTTTGCTTTCGACTGGTCAACCAATCCTCTATCCATGCCAATACATTACCTGTAATACCGTGCAACTTTATCTTATGCAGCAGCCTTTGGTGTGGCACCTTGTCAAATGCCTTCTGGAAATCCAGGTACACCACATCCACAGGTTCCCCATTGTCCACCATGCAAGAAATGTCCTCAAAGAATTCCACCAAATTAGTTAAACATGACCTACCCTTCGTGAACTCATGCTGGGTGTTCCCAATGGGACAATTTATATCCAGATGCCTTGCTATTTCTTCCTTAATGATAGATTCAAGCATTTTCCCCACTACCGAAGTTAAGCTAACTGGCCTATAGTTACCTGCTTTTTGTCTACTTCCTTTTTTAAACAGTGGCGTCACATTGGCTGTTTTCCAATCTGCGGGAACCACCCCAGAGTCCAGTGAATTTTGGTAGATAATTACTAGTGCATTTGCTATTTCCCCCATCACCTCTTTTAGTACCCTGGGATGCACTTCATCAGGGCCAGGAGACTTGTCTACCTTTAGCCACATTAGCTTGCCCAGCACTGCCTCCTTAGTGATAATGATAGTTTCTAGGTCCTCACCTGCTATAACCTTCTTGCCATTAGTTTTCAGCATGTTATTTGTGTCTTCCACTGTGAAGACCGACAAAAATAACTGTTTAATATCTCGGCTATTTCCTCATTCCCAGTTATTAAATTGGCCTTCTCATCCTCTAAAGGTCCAATGTTTACCTTCGCCACTCTTTTACGATTTACATTTTTATAGAAACTTTTGCCGCCTGTTTTTATATTCTGAGCTAGTTTACTCTCATAATCTATCTTTTTTCTTTATAACTTTTTTTTGTAGCTTTCTGTTGGCCTTTAAAGATTTCCCAGTCTACTAGTTTCCCACTATTCTTTGCTTTTCTGTATGTGTTTTTTTTCAAATCTGATACTTTCCTTTATTTCCTTAGACATCCATGGCTGGCTCTCTCTTTTCCTACAGTTCTTCCTTATCGCTGGAATATACTTCTGCTGAGCACTGTGAAAATTCGTTTTGAAAGTCCTCCACTGTTCTTCAATTGACCCACCATAAAGTTTTTGCTCCCATTCTACCTTAGCTAACTCCTCCCTCATTCCTTCATAGTCTCCTTTGTTGAAGCACAGGACATAGGTACTGGATTTAACCTTCTCACACTCCATCTGTATTTTAACTTCGACCATACTGTGATCGCTCCTTCTGAGAAGATCCCTAACTGTGAGATCATTAATTATTTCTGTCTCATTACACAGGACTAGATCTAGGATAGCTTGCTACCTCGTAGGTTCCATTACATATTGTTCAAGGAAATTATCGCGGATGCATTCTATGAACCCCTCCTCAAGGTTGCCATGACCGACCTGGTTTGACCAATCGATATGTAGATTAAAATCCCCCATGATAATTGCTGTACCATTTTTACATGCATTAGCTATTTCTATGTTTATTGCCCGTCCCACCGCGATGTCATTATTTGGTGGTCTATAGACCACACCAGTGACTTCTTCTCCCTGCTATTCCTAATTTCCACCCAAATGGATTCAATGTTTTGTTTAGTAGAACCTATATCATCTCTCACTATTGCCCTGATATCATCCTTAAAAATCAGAGCAACACCACCTCCCTTACCTTCCTGTCGGTCCTTCCGAACAGTTTGATACCCCTGGACATTTAACCCCCAGTCATGACCATCCTGTAACCATGTCTCTGTAATGGCCACTAAATAATACCCATTTGCCATGATTTGCACCGTCAACTCATCCACCTTGTTTCGAATGCTCCGAGCATTCAGATAAAGTGCCTTGATGCCAGTTTTTGCACCTTCTTTTTGGGACCTATTACCTCCATTACTAACAGCTCTTGAGTTCTCCTTCCCTTTAACTTCTTTCCTAATTTTCAATGGAGTTAAAGCTTCCTCGTCACCTGCTAACCTGCTGCTTTGCCTTACATTAATTGTTATTGTCCCTCTATGCTCACTTCTCCCTTCCCCCTACTTACTAGTTTAAAGTCCTATTAACCACCCTATTTACCCAATTCGCCAGAACACTGGACCCAGCCCTGTTCAGGTGGAGTCCATCCCAGCGGTATAGATCCCTCCTGTCCCAGAACTGATGCCAGTGCCCCATGAAAAGGAAACCCTCTTTCAGTCATGTGCTTACTTCCCTGATCCTCGCCTCCCTATGCCAATTTGCACGTGGCTCAGGCAGCAATCCAGAGATTATGACCTTTGAAGGCCTGTTTTTTTAATTTTGCTCCTAGCTTTTCATAATCCCGAAACAGGTCTTTTTTCCTAGTCCTGCCTACGTTGTTGGTACCTACGTGGACTACAACAACTGGATCCTCCCCCTCCCTCTCTAGTATCCTCTCAAGCCAGTCAGAGATGTCTCGCACCCTGGCACCAGGCAGGCAACACACCATGCGGGATTCTCTATCCTGCTCGCAAAGGATACTGTCTATCCCCCTGATGATGGAATCCCCTACAACTACAATCTGTCTTTTTGCTCCCCCCTCTTGAATGGCCTCCTGGACCATGGTGCCTTGGTCAGTTGATTCATCCTTCCTGCAGCCCTGTTCCTCATCCACACAAGGAGCAAGTGCCTCATACCTGTGGGACAATGTCAGCCCCTGCAGTTCCTGTGTTCCTGTATGCAGGGTCCCTCTACCTGCCTCATTCGCAGTCACACACTGCTGTCCCTGCCCGCCGATTGAATTAACATTAGTTAATCTACCTGGTATGACTGCCTCCTGGAACACAGCATCCAGGTACTTCTCCCCCTCCTGGATGTGCTGCAGTGTTTGGAGTTCGGATTCCAGCTCATCAATTTTGAGCCGGACCTCCTCAAGCAGCCAACACTTGCTGCAGATGTAGTCACTGCCATTCTCAATGGGATCAGCTAGCTCCCACATCATATAGCTACAACACATCACCTGGCCTGCCATCTCTACTTAGTTAATTATTTAAAATTAATTAGTTTTTTTTAGTTTCGCAGTGTTCTCTGCACCAGTAAGTTTACTCCACTATATACTCAAACAGACTCCGGCTTTGCCTTCCGACTCGCTCCCAGAGGATTTGATGTCTAGGTGACCACCCTGAAAGATAACAAAGAGATGAGGAAAAAAATTCAAATAGCTTACCTGCTCACCACACTTGGTCGTTATTATTAGGTTAGAGGAGTTGGAACGGTGGGAGACACTACACGTGTAGTGTCTCGGGTATTAGTTAACTCCCAAATTTATTGGGTCGAAGCTTACCTTCCCAGGCTGCCCTTGCGCTTTCTCCCGGACTCCCGCCACTGAAACAACTGAAAATAAATTCAATAAATTCCATCTGCCATTGATCTGCTTATCTGACTAATACATTTAAAATTCCCTGTAACCTAACACCCTCCTCTTCTCTGTAACCACCTATCCAATCTTTGTGTTATCCGCAAATTTATCAAATCATAGAGTTATAGAATTACAGTGCAGAAAGAGTCTGCAATTCAGCCCTTCATGTCGCACCAACCCTTCAAAGAGCATGCTACCCAGATCTATCCACCCCATATCCCTCCCCACCCCACCCCATAACTCCCTATTTACCATGGCTAACCCATCTTACCTGACATCCTTAGATACTTTGGGGAAATTTAGCATGGCCATTCAACCGAACCTGCTCATTTTTGGACTCTGGGAGGAAACGAAAAGACCTGGCAGAAAGCCTCATCCTTGTCACATTCTCAACCACATTATTTATGAATATCACAAAAATTAAGGGACCCAGCACTGATCCCTGTGATAGGCCATTGCACACCAGGCTCCAATCAGACAAACAGCCTTCTACTACCACCTTCCTATCACTAAATCAATTTTGGCCATTTTTTATAGACAGTACAAAAAACCTTTAATATGACTGAACTATACAGACAACGTTGGTGCCTGTGCTGACGCAGGAATATTTATATATAGGGAGAGTGTGGCATAGTGGTAATATCACTGGGTGTGATCCAAATGCCAATCTGGAGGCTCTGAGGGCACAAGTTCAAAAAAAAAAAAAATCTGGTGACCATGAAACTAATCATCATAAAAACCCACCTGATTCACTAATATCCTTCAAGGAGGGAAATTTGCCACCACTACCTAGTCTGGAATACATGTGACTCGAGACCCACACTAATGTGGTTGACTCTTAACTGCCGTCTGAGATGGCCAAGCAAACTACCTTATTGCAGAGCAACTGGGGACAGGCAATGCTGGAGCGACACCCACATCCCATGAGAGAATAAACATTTTAACAAACTAAGTAAAAGAACATCTCAGATTTGCCACTTTTAATGGGCTTTTAAATCTCATAAGACAATTAAAAGTTCCTTTCTCAGTCTATTAAAAATCACTGACCCAATTCCAACAGTATACTTCTCGAAGAATTTCTATTAAAATCACTTCACCTGATGAAGGAGCATAACTCCGAAAGCTTGCGATTTTAAATAAAACTGTTGGACTATAACCTGGTGTTGTGTTACTTTTGACCTTGTCCACCCCAGTCCAATACTGCCACCTCCACATCATTAAAACTGTTAGCCTTTCAATGCTATACACATGGAAAAGAGCAATTCTACAAATAAATTAATTGCTTTAGCCACAAATGGTTCTGTTAAGTTACAGGTACATTGAAATCGATATACAAACATGAAGAGTTCTGATCATAGGGTCAGGGAGGTAGCAGGGAAGACAGGATTAACATTTCTGATGTCGTCATGCAGTAATTATGAATTCTGTGGTAATTATAAATGTCAATCAGCACTCCCTTCAGAAAGGAGAAATTTTAATTTAAAAATGAACTTTGTAAAGAACGCCTCCCAACATCAGTCAAGGCAAAAGACTGAAACTCTGCTCTCATCCAAAACTTTCACTTTAGCCTTCCTAACATCTCTGCTGCAGACCTTCACCCCTAAATTCTCTAATATCCATGCCCTGTTATCTCCTGCAGTCTCCCATTCTGGTCTAGTCAATTCCCTCCTTCACCAATTCAGACCTGTCTCCCTCCCTTGGTCCTTCCATCCAGGTCCCACACAGGCTCAGCTTCTTCCCGCTCCATATATTTGCTTTGCTCCATCAGAGTCGAACATTTGCTCAATAGTCTTAGACTTGCAGCTCCTTCCAGTTATTTTGAGGAACTTTCCAAGTTGATTATCCCTTATTTCCCTCTATTGCTAGACAGAGGAGCATTCTGTGCTTCTGACCATTCAGTGACCAGGCAGTACTGACTAACATCAGATAGGGCAGAGGGGAACATACACCAAATTGTAGTTCCTTTCTCATAACATGAAAGGTGACAAGAGGTGCCAGCTCTATAGCTGTCCAAAGTAAGCCCATGATTCACGTTAGAGCAAATTTTAGCCAGCAAGTGGCCACATCGTGACTGAAGTTGATATCATCTGGTCAACCCAATGAGTCAGTTCTTTACCAGAGATCATCAAATCTAACTCCACTGCATACTCATTCACACAGGAATAAGAGTAGGCCATTCAGTCCACCGAGCCTGCCCCGCCAATCAATACCTTCATAGCTGCATGTATTTCCCTGTTTTGTATCTTATCATTTTGATTATTATTTTGGAAGACTGATTTCCAAATGGAGAGAGAGGAATTTTAGTTAGTTCTGTGACATTTTCTTCAGTTATAAAAAGAATCAAAGTCAATCTTGAACAGTGACTGGAATACATCATTTTATACAACTGCAATAGATTGCCCGGTTTACCCTGATGGTTTTAATGGATGGAATTTTATTATTATTGAGTTTATGACAGGCAAAGTAAACATATTAAAACCATTAACTTTGTTTCAACTTTATAGTAGCAGAATCATTTTATTTAGTTTAGTTCAGAAGATCCCAGGCCAATAAAGGCAACATACCATATGCCTTCTTTAACATCCTGGCTACTTGTGTGGCCACTTTCAGGGAGCTATGAACTTGAACCCCAAGATCTCTCTGTATATCAGTGCTATTCAGGGTCCTGTCATTAACTGTAGACTTTTCCTTAACATTTTACCTCTCAAAGTGCAACACTTACCATTTGCCATCTCTCCACCCATATCTGCAACTGATCTATATTCTGCTGTATCCTTTGATAAACTTCTACCCTTAGCAAGGATACAAAGATCTTGATCAAGGCCCCAGCAATCTCCTTTCTTGCCTCATTTGATAACCTGGGGTAAATACAGTTGGGCCCTAGGGACTTAAAACACCTTAATGCTCTTCAAGAGACCCTACACCACTTACAGCATATAACTAGAACTGTACAGCACAGGAGCAGACCCTTTGAACCACAATGTTGTGCTGAACATGACGCCAAATGAAACTAGTCCCTTCTGCCTGCCCTTGGTCCAAATCCCTCTATTCCTTGCATATTCATGTGCTTATCTAAAAGTCCCTTAAACACCCTGATCATTTCTGCCTCCACTACCACTGCTGGCAGTGCTTCCAGACTCCTACCACTCCCTGTGTAAAAAAAAAACTGTACCCTCATATCATCTTTGAATTTTTCGAGAAGGTGACAATCAAGTTATTAAGACATGACCTGCCCCGTACAAAGCCATACTGACTGTCCCGGATTAGGTCATGTCTTTCCAAATGCACATAAATCCTATCCCTAAGAATTCTCTCCAATAGCTTCCCAACCACCAATGAAAGACTCACTGGTCTATAGTTTCCTGGAATATCTCTATTTCCCTTCTTGAACAGAGGAACAACCAGTCCTCCAGGACCTTTCCAGTGGCTAATGAGGATACAAAGATCTTGGTCAAGGCCTCAGCAATCTCCTCTCCAGCCTCTCTCAATAACCTGGGGCAGATACCATCAGGCCCTCGAGACTTATCCATCAGATTGCCCTTCAAGAGATCCAACACCATTTCTTTCTTGATCTCAAATTGCCTTAGCATATTAGCATGCTCCACACAAATCTCACCATCCTCCATATCATTCTCCTGGATGAATACTGATGCAAAGTACTCACTTAGGATTTAACCCACATCCTCTGCCTCCAAGCACAAATTCTCTCCTTTATGCTCAAGTGATCCTACCTCGTCCCTAGTTCTCCTCTTATTTTTAATGTATGTAAAAAATGCCTTGGGATTCCCCTTAACCCTATTCACACAGTCATTTCATGGCTCCTTCTTGTTCTCCTATTCCCTGCTTGAGTTCTTTCCCACTTCCCTTATATTCCTCACAAGTCTGATTTTAGCTTCTTAAACCTTACTATTGCTTCTTTTTCCCTTCAGACTAATTTCACAACCCCCTTGTTATCCAAATATCCCTTACCTTGCAAAGCTTGACCTTCATCCTAGCTGGAACATACCAGTCATGAACTCTCATCAGCAGATCTTTAAACAACTTCCACATGTAAAATGTAGACATGCCCAATAACAGCTCCTCCCAATTAACATTCCCTTGCTCCTGCCTAATACTGACATAACTTGCCCTCACCCATTTAGTACCTTCCTGCAAGGTCCTGACTTATCCTTATCCATAGCTATCTTAAAACTTGAGTTGTGACCACTGTTTCCAAAGTACTCTCCCACTGAAAGGTCAGTGACCTGGCCTGGCTCATTAGTCAATACAAGGTCTGGTATGGCCCCTCCTCTAATTGGACATCCACATACGATTTCAAGAAACCCTTTTGGAAGCACTTAATAAATTCTGCCCCATCTCAGCCTGTTGCTTTAAGGCGCCCGGTTCATATTGGGAAAGTTAAAGTCAACCACTATGACAACCCTGTTGTCATTGCATCGCTCTTTAGTCTGTCAGCATGTTTGTTCCTCAATAGCGAGGTGGTTACTAGGGAGCCTATAGTGTAAGCCTATCAGGATGATTGCACCCATCTTATTTTTGAACACTACCTATATTGCCTGTGTGGCTGAGCCCTCCAGTATGTCTTCTCTGGGTGCAGATGTGATATTCTCCCTGATTAGTAATGCAACTCCTCCACCTCTTATCTTCCTCTTTATCTTGTCTAAAACAATGGAACCCTGGAATGTTGAGCAGCCACTCCTGTCCCTTTCTCAACCAAGTTTCCGTAATGGCCACAACATCATAGTCCCAATTACTGAACCAGGTTCTATGCTCATCAGCCTTACCTACAAAGGTTCCTTGCGTTGAAATAAACACACTTTAGTCCATTAGTACCATCGTGTTCATTTACCTGTCTCTGCCTTTCCTTCCTTTCTGAATTACTGGTCCTAATATCTACCTTCCCCTCTGGTCTGGTTCCCAATGCCCTGCCACTATAGTTTAAACACTTCCAAATAGCACCAGTAAACCTACCAGTGAGGATTCTGGTTTAGGTGCAACTTGTCCCTCTTTTGCAGGTGATCCCTGACCGACAAGAGGTACCAATGATCCAATAACTTGAAACCCTGTGCCCTGTACCAGCTCCTTAGCCACACATTCAGTCTTCCTGTCTTTCTACTCCTTGCGTCACTAGTGCATGGCACTGTTAGTAACCCTGAGATTACTACTCTCGAAGTCCTGCTTTTCAGGCTCTTTACTAACTCCCTGTACACTTTCCACAGGACCCCATCCCTCTTTCTACCTGTGTTGATGGCACCACTGTGCACAACGATCTCTGGCTGTTCACAATCCCTCTTTAGAATTTCAGGCAACTGCTCAGAGGCATCCTTAACTCTGGCACCAGGGAGGCAACACACCATCCTGGAGTATTGAACGTGGCTACAGAAATGCTTGCCCATGCCCCTAACTAGCAAGTCTCCTACCACTATCACTTTGCTGAAGGATTAGCAGACAAAGATCACAAGTCCACCAAATTTCCCCTCTCCTTCTCCTCTACTCCCCTGGTTGATGGGAATAAGGCCCTGTGGTCAATGCAGGTGTAGTGTGTTCATTAAATTTCCAACCTTTGGGGCCCAGTTGTGGCACAATGGCAGTGTCCCTACCCATGGGCAAGGAAGCTGGAGTGTCTTGTATGTGCAAGAGAGGTCCTTGGTTTGTTTGGATAGAGTTAAGCTCAGATGTTTGTTTTTTTTCCCCCTTGATATGCTTCTGGACCGAACCAAACTGCATTTGTGATTATGTATATATACAAAGAGATTTCTAAGATGAATAAAGTATATTTTTAAAATAAAAAAAAGGAAGCCCGAGTACAAGCCCACCTGCTCCAGAGATGTGTTAATAACATCTCTGAACAGGTTGACTAGAAAAATTGTTCATTTGCACTTAACTGAAACATTTTGAACATAGAAGAGTACAGCACAGAAATAGGCACTTTGGTCCATAATGTCTGTGCCAACCATGATGCCATTTTAAACTAATCCCATGTGCTTGCACATGGTCAGCATCCCTCTATTCCCTGCCTGTTCATGTGTTTGTCTAAGTACATCTTAAATGTTGATATCACATCTGATTCTACCACCTCTACTGGCACTGCATTCTATGCACCTACCCTCTGTGCAAAAAAAAACACTTTCTTCACACATCGTTTTTGTTCCCTCTCACCTTAAACCTATGCCACCCTTCCCCACCTAGTATTTGACATTTCTGCACTGGGAAAAAAAGACTAATTATTGACTCTATCCATGCCTCTCAGAAGTATATATACTTCTATCAAGTCACCCCTGAGCATCCAATGCTCTAACGAAAACAAACCCATGTTTGTCAACTTCCTTATAGCTAATCATAGATTTCTTACAGTGTGGAAACAGGCCATTTGGTCTAAACGTCCACACCAACTCTCCCAAGGGCATCCCACCAGACACATACCCCCATCCTATCCCTGTAACCTTGCTTTTCCCATGGCTGATCCACCCAACGCGCACATCCCTGGACACTATGGGCAATTTAGCATGGCCAATCCACCTAACCTGCACATCTCTGTGACCATGGGAGGAAATTGGAGCATCTAGAGGAAACCCATACAGACACGAGGAAAATCTGCAAACTCCACACAGACAGATACCGGAGGCTGGAATTGAACCCTGGTCCCTGGCGCTGCGAGAGCCACTGTGTCACTCCAATTCAGGCAACATCCTGGTAAACTTTTTTCTTGTACCCTCACAAAAGCCTTCAGCGTGGTGACCAGAACTGCACACAATACTCCAAATGTGGCGTAACTAAAGTTTTATAAAGCTGCAACATGACTTGCCAACTTTTTTACTTAGTGAACGGACAGATAAAGGCAAGCACACTGTATGCCCTCAACACCATGAAAATGACGATTCCCTGGAATCCGAGTGCATTTGTCCACTATAGATGAGCAATTTAGAACAGAAATGGATTACTGATCACCCAATGTTTCACAATAAAACCCAGTCAAAGGAAGTGAACCTCTAGGCAGTTCTCCAGCAGCTTGACCTGTCTGGTTTCTCAATATCTTACCCCAGCCGCGACAACCTTTCACGAGTCAGGCTGATCGCCGATCTTTACCTTCCCACCAGCAAGCCTCATCTCCAACCCCGGTAATTCTCTAAATGAACTTCCGTCAGGTCTCTCTATCAGTTTTGACTAAGCTTCAGGTCATTTAGCGCGAGTATCCCACTTGGCTCAGTGGAGAAAATGTGCTCAGTTAAGGGCGCTATATAAACGACTATTTGTTGCTGCTGGTTCTGCCTTTAAGAAACCAAATTTCCGCATCCATAAAGTTTTGCAACATTCACTAGGTCACTTAGACAATCTCTGGGCAATCAGCAGCTTGTCATCAGGACAAAGGTGGGCTTTCTTTTCGTGATACGTAGCACTGGGCAACTGAGCTCAAACTTGGTGCCTCACAAGTTTCAGTCAAGGGTGCTTACAGGAGCATATGATGCCTCAGGAATCCCATCTGAAAACCAGTTAGCGAGACCAAAACCAGACAACTCCAACGTAGCCCATCGATAATTTGATAAAATGTACCATTAAAAAATTGAATTGTCGATTGGATATAGACAGCGGGAGACCAGGTTTATCAAATAAACAAACTAATTCGCAGTAGATTGAGCCCAATCACCCAATGCGTAACTCACCGGTACAGACGTTGCACGATGGTAAAAATATCCAATCAACGCCTTTCTTCACCGTTATGGGTAAATCAGCTGCCAAAGACGGAAAGAACATTCACTTACCACGTAGAATGAAAGGAACAATTCCATACAAACACCCAACTTAAAATTGGCATCTCCAAAAATAAAATCCAGCTAAGAATGCCTTATCTTCACTCAGAGGTCGATTTCCTAGCTTCTGCGAGCAACCCAAATGGAGTTGTGAAAAATCCCGTAAATGCTCAACCAATTAATCAAGCAGACTAATTCCAGGCCGTGGGTTCTAGCTGACCGCAGACATAGACTAACGGAAGAAGTCCAGCCTAGGGACAGCTCGCTTTCATAATCACCTTCCGCACAGAATCACGAATGGTTCAAATGACACGGCTTGGAGGTATTGGTATTTACTTTGTAGTAAACGTTCATGAAATGAATCTTTCGGTCATTTGTTAAAAAATGCTTAGGTGACTTTTACTGAATTCAGAAAGAAGCTGGGAGAAGTTTTCCTTTGTGCTTATTAAATCTCAAACTGTTTTCTGAAAAGTTCCCCTAGCACCAGGAGACCATACTTCTTTTTATTCCATTCTTTGGTACTTAGTTAAACAAGCTTTTCTGAGGGCCGGATGTTTGACCAAGAAGCTTCCGAGCTCCCAAATTATAAAGGGGAGAATCGAACAGCAACTCCAATCCTGAGAAAATTAAACTCCGTCTTTAGCGAGAAAACTTCTATATCCCCCGCAAAGCCTTTCTCGAGCACTAGAGGAAGACAGTCATTTCCGAGTCAGCAGGTGAAAGCGATGTGAACGTCTGAAGCAATCGGCTTCATTGCAATTGACTTTGTACAACTTCAACTTCCTAGCAACCTGCATATTCTCACTGCGTCCAGTCAGTAGCAGAACAAAGCAGAGCTTTATCACAGCAGAGCAGTCCAGCATTCCAAGAATTCTTAACATTTAGCACTTTAATTCAAGGTTAGAGGGGGAGGAGGAGTATTCTTCCTCAAGTATACACACATAAAACTACCAGTCTGGCACAACATAATTCTATTCCATAAAGTATGTCTGCTTATTGCGGCCAATCGAGGAAAATATGATAGATTAACATTTGATTCCCTGAGCAGTCGATGAGATGGAAAAGACTCAAATTCCTCAAAAGCTGAAATATCACATGATCTTACCTTCTCAGTCTCCAGTTCATTCTGAACAGCGTATCGAACAAATCAAGTGTTTCCAAAGTCAAATCAAGGCCATTTCTGATCAAAAAGACAACAACATATTATTACCATATCTAATGCTTTATGCAGCAGCAAACAAGAGGATAGTTCAATGACACCCAGTTTGGAGAAAAAAAAGGTCATTCAATATTGCCAGCTGAGGCAATTCTACCATCTCACCTCATCATCTCAAAATCAGGGGTCATACGTTTACGACAGAAATTAGGAGGAATTTCTTCTCACTGCAAAGGGTTTATCAAATATTCTCAAGGCTGAGATAGACAATCAGGAACAAAAACAGAAGTTGCTGGAAAAGCTCAGCAAGTCTGGCAGTATCTATGAAGAAAAAAATCAGAGTTAACATTTCAGCCCCGGTGACCCTTCCTCAGCATTGTGCCAGTTCTTTCATTTTTAAAATTTTTAATTAGTAAGGGAATCATGGGGAAAGGCAAGAAAGTAGAGTTGAAAATGATTAGATCAGCTGTGCTTCTCATGACATGGAGGTTCCAGTGTTGGACTAGGGTGGACAAGTTCAGAAGGGATACCAGATTATAGTCTAAAAGGTTTATTTGAGATTACAATTTTTACAAGCACTGCTCCTTCATTGAGTGATGTATGGAGAAGCACACAGGCACAAAATTTATAGGCAGAAAGTTCAAAAATTCATACAAATGATGTGAGTGGAGTGTCACAGCCTGGAAAGTAAGATTCTGCAGGTGATCAAAAGTGGCAGACGGTATGAATAGCAAGTGAAGGGATTAATTGAGGCAAAGAGATAATTACAAAAAATTAAAAATAAGGTGGTGCTGGAGACAAGCCAAATGGTTGGAATAACATGATAGGTATTAGAGTCGCATGCCAAGGGTCTAATCAAAGTAACAAGTAATCCAATACTGTAGAAACTAATTAAGGTAGAGATATCATCACAAATTATCAAGCTGTAACTTGTTTTGGATAACTTGTTACTTTGGTTAGATGTGGGGATTGTGACTCTTATACCTACCATGTTATTGCAGTCATTTGGTTTGGTTCCAGCACCACCTTATTTTTAATATTTTTGTCATTATCTCTGTGCCTCAATTAATCGGATTATAGGTCATCTCTTCATTTGCTATTCAATTCACACTATCTGACACTTTTGATCACCTGCACAGTCTTATTATTCAGATTGTTCACACTCCACTCACACCATTTGTATGATCTTTTGATCTCTCTGCCTATAAATGCTGTGCCTGTGTTTCTTCTCTTTACTTCACCTGATCACAAAAGCTTGTGATTTCAAATAAACCTGTTGGACTATAGCCTGGTGTCGCATGCTTATCTCACTGAATCGTGAAGTAAACGAGCTGGGCTGAATGGCCAAATTCTGCTCCTATGTGTTACGTTCTTACTTTCTTGTACTTGATAGTGAAGACTAACTGACGTCTTCACACATCTTCCACATTTTATTGCATTTTCGACAAGGAAAGTCGCTTCCAAATCGTTAACTTGGAAACAGGGTTCTACACACATTTCCAAAAGATGGAGCAGGTTGGTTAATTGAGAAAAGGTAGTCCAAGGGGCCAGGAGAAAATCTGAAGAGGAGTGGGAGGGTGTAAAAAATGATACAAGATAAAGTAAATAAAATGGTGGTGTTTGGCACTATTTGTAGATTATAGAAGGAAGGGAGAATAAAGGTAATACCAGGGGTTCCACGTACTGGAATGGTGTTCTTTCTGAAAGAAATGAGTCAACATAAGGTAACAAGACTGTGTCTTAGCTGATGGATAATATTTTGACCTTTTTCCATCTGAATCTTCTTTCCTTCCTTGCTCTCTTCCATGTCCAGTGATGCACAGGGCATACATCTGTTTTACAGTTTGTCTTCGCTGGAATAGATTGCTACTTGGTGTGAGAGGCTATTGGAGTCACTCCACATCAAGTATGGCAGACCTCAGGATTCTCACTGCTACTCCCTGACACAGGAGGATTTTAAGGCTGATGTCCAATCTGTTTGCCTATGTTACAATTTTCTAAGGTCATCAATCCTAGACTGGGACTTGAATCCCTGGTTCAGAGGTAGGGACACTATCCACTGTGTCTCAGACCTGTCCTACCCAGGTTATATTCCTTCTTTTCTCTTCTGAACATAGGCACATTCCCCTCACCTACTCTTGAAAGAATGCATTCCCGAAGGGTTCCCCAGATCCTGCATACAGAAGGCTAGTGACTCTTTCTCAAGGATAACAACGAGTGTCTCCAGTTGACCATTTCAATACATCTAGAGAAGAACTAGGACAAACATTAGCATTCCTTGTATTATTTTTGCTCAATTTACAAATGATTACTGTGTATTGCACCACGGTTGGTTCTGCTATAGAGGGGGGGAGTAAAAAGTATGCCAGGGTGATAGTTATAGGGGATTCAGTTGTAAGGGTATGAATAGACAGGCATTTCTGTGGCCACAAACGAGACTCCGGGATGGTATGTTGCCTTCCTGGTGCAAGGGTCAAGGATGTCTCGGAGTGGGTACAGGACATTCAGGAGAAAGAGAGTGAACAGTGGTCGCGGTACACATCAGTACAAACAAAGAAAATAACAGCACAGCAACAGACCCTTTGGCCCTCCAAGGCTGCAAAGACATAGGTAAAAAAGGGGTGAGATCCTGAAAATAGAATACAGGGAGCTAGGAAGAAAGTTAAGAAATCGGATCTCAAAGGTAGTGATCTCAAGATTACTGCCAGTGCCACGTGCTAGTCAGAGTAGAAATGACAGGACATATCGAATAAATATGTGGCTGAAATGATGGTGTCGGGGAGCATTTCAGATTCCTGGGATGTTGGGACTGGTTGTGGGAGAGGTGGGACCTGTACAAATTGGACAGGTTACACCTGGGCAGGACTGGAACTGATGTCCCAGTTTGCTAGAGCGGTTGGAGAGAGTTTAATATGCTGCAGGGATGGTGGGAACCTACATAAGGAGTTAGAGAAGAAGGGAGCAAGGACAAATAAAAAAGGTCGAAAAGGGAGTAAGAAAGTGATAGGCAGAGAAACCGAGGACAAAATTGAAACAGGGCTATTGAGAAAAGACCGAAAAAAAAATTAAAAAGACAAGCTTAAAGACTTTGTGCCTTAATGTGCAGAGCATTTGCAATAAACTGGATGAACGAATCACACAGATAGATGTTACATTTTACTGCAATCAGCATCAGATTTTAAGGTCTTTGATGACATTCAAATTTTGATGTTGCATAATGCTTATCTCCTTGAAATAAACATTTTACTGCAATCACCAGCAGGTTTTTGGTGACATTGAGATTTTGATGTTCAGATGTGCATATCTCACAGAAATTAGCATTTTAGTACAACCAGCATCATATTTTAAGAAAATGCTTGTGTCATTTGAGGAATGTGAGATTTTTATGTTAAAATGTGCTTACCTCATTGAAATAAATCTGAGCAGCATCAGATTTTAAGGCCTTTGATGACTTTCAAATTTTGATGATACAACATGCTTTTCTTACTGAAATAAGCATTTCAGTCAAACCAACATCAAATTTTGATGCATTTGGTGAATGTGACATTTTGATGTTCCAAAGTGCTTATCTCACTAAAATAAGCGTTTTAGTACAACCTTTACCAAATATTGAGGCTATTGGTGAATGTAAGACTTTGATGTTCAAATGTGCTTAATCTCACTGAAATAACCGTTTTCGTCCGACCAGCATCAAATTGTGAGTCATTTGTTGAATCTTAGATTTTGATGTTCCAAAGTGTTTATGTAACTGAAATAAGCATTTTAGTCAAACCTGCATCAAACTT
>NC_063336.1:73884506-73950742 GCF_021869965.1 Rhincodon typus | reverse complement strand
CACTATTTAAAAGGGCAACAACACACCGCAGCAACACGGAACTACGCCAAGAGGAGGAGGAATACCTCTTCCAAGTGTTCAAGGATAATGGATATCCAAAGAACTGGGACAGGAAATGCCTACAGGAACAGCATCAGAAAGATTCTACACGTCCCGACACATTCATCACACTACCCTACATCAGGAACACGTCAGAACTCACCACAAGACTTCTACGAACGCTGGGCATCAGAGTGGCACACAAGCCCACATCAACCCTACAACAAGTGCTCACCCAAACTGAAGACCCACTCCCCGCCATGGGCAGGACCAATGTCATCTACAAGATCCCCTGCAGAGACTGCGAGAAACACTACATCGGACAAACAGGAAGGAAACTAACAACAAGAGTACATGAACACCAACTGGCGACAAAAAGACACGACCCATACTCACTCATCTCAATCCACATGACAACACCAAGATCCTGGGACAGGCTAGGCAGGGATAAGCACGAGAATTCCTGGAAGCATGGCACTCCACGAAGCATGCTGTTAATAAACACATGGAACTCGACCCCATATACATTCCACTACGGAGGAAACCCGGAAGTGAGGCAATCCATCACAATGGACCCCAGAGTTTAAAAACCAGGCGGGAAAACACACCTACGCTTCATCAGAGGCTGCACTGACGATGTTACGAAGCACGGTAACGAAACGTCTGCGGAACAACAAACCAGCTCGGCAAGCCAACCAACCTCAACACCCACAACCCGTGCTACAGATCTACTCCAAAACCTTAGGACATATTCTCTCCCTTGCCACCATTTTACTCTTAATATAGTGAGAGAACCTCTTGGGATTATCTTTAACCTTATCTGCCAGATTCATCTCTCACCCTCTTTTTGCTCTTCTGATTTCCCTCTTAAGTGTGCTCCTACACTTTTTATAGTCATCTAGGGATTCACTTGAGCCTGATAGCTTAAACCCGATGTATGCCGCCTTCTTTTTCCTGAACAGAGCTTCAATATCCCTCATCAGCTAGGGATCCCTAAACCTGCCAGGTTTTCCCTTCACCCTAACAGGGACATACTGTCCCCAGGCTCTTGATACCACACTTTTAAAAGCCTCCCATTTGCCAGTTGCTCCTTTTCCTTCAAAAAGACTTACCCAATAGACCGCTGCTAGATCTTGCCTAATGGCCCCAAAACTGGCCCTACTCCAGTTTAGCACCTTAACCTGTGGACCTGTCCTATCGTTTTCCATGACTATGCTAAAACTAAGAGAGTTATAGTCATTGAACCCAAAGTGCTCTCCGACTGATACTTCAGTCACTTCCCCAATGTCATTTCCTGAGAGGAGGTCCAGTGTTGCACCCTCCCAAGTAGGGCCCCTGTACATATTGATTTACAGAAACTTTCTTGAACATATTTGACAAATTCCACCCTGTCCAGGCCTTTGGCACTCTGGTTGGCCCAGTCAGCACAGGGGAAATTAAAACCTCCAACCAATACTACTCGATTATTCCTACAGGTAACTGCAATGTCTCTAAACATCTGCTCCTGTAATACCCACTGGCTATTTTAAAGGGAGGGGGGGGTCTATAATACAGTCCCAACAGAGTGATCATTTTTCTAAGTTCTAACCATTTGACAACCCCTCTCTAAGCATTGTTGCTATGTCCTCCCTTACCAAAAGGGCAACTTCCCCTCCATTCTTACTTGTACTTCGGCAGGAGGGGGGGGATCAAGGCAGACGGGAGATCGGGGTGAGAGAGGGAGGAGAGAGAGAGATCAGGGCAGACAGAGAGAGAGGGGGAGAGATGGAGAGATGGAGAGAGTGAGAGAGAGAGAGACAGACAGAGAGAGAGATCGGGGTAGACAGAGAGATCAGGGAAGAGAGGGGGAGAGATAGGAGAGAGACAGAGAAAGATGGAGAAAGATGGAGAGAGAGACAGAGATGGAGGAAGTGGGCTAAATGGAGAATGACAGCGAGACAGCACAAGATGGGAAGAGAGTGAGAGCACGATAGAGAGAGACAGAGAGTGAGATAGAGAGCTGAGTGAGATAGAGAGCGTGAGATGGAGAGAGCGAGAAAGCAAGCAAGATGGAGAGGGACAGAGTGCAATGCACGAA
This sequence comes from Rhincodon typus, assembly GCF_021869965.1. NCBI lineage: Eukaryota > Metazoa > Chordata > Chondrichthyes > Orectolobiformes > Rhincodontidae > Rhincodon > Rhincodon typus. The sequence goes on along the minus strand of NC_063336.1, from coordinate 73,948,626 downwards.
GAGAGCATGAGATAGAGAGTGAGAGGTACAGAAGATGAGTGAGTGAGATAGAGAGAAAGTGAGCATGAAATGGAGAGAAAGAGAGTGTGAAATGGAGAGACAGAGAGAGAGAGATAGTTAGAGAAAAGGATTGTGCCACTCCAGCAGGATATAATCACAAAAGATTACAGCAATCATAACTTGGTTTAAGCTCGAAGTCTCTTCCTCCACAGTAGAGGAATGCATCAGAAATCAGAAATTTTCTGCTATTAGTTATGATCAAATGTTTAATATGCAAATCTCCCTTGTGAAGGCAAACATCAGTAATCAGCAGCAAGAGCACTACTGGATTATGCAATGATAAAAATACTTCCGCAATTGTGCAAATATGATTGGTTTTGATAACACTTAAGGCACATATACAGTGTGAAGTGCTTCATTTTGGAACCAAGAAAACAAATAAACAATTTAAAAGAAATGATAAAAATTCTAAAGGGGCTTTTGGAGCACAGAGGCATGGGGGCATATTTGAACAAATTATTAAAAGGTGGCAAGGCAGATTGAAAAGGCAGCAGTTCAGCATCCCCATTCTGTAATTGTAAATTTGTAAATAGTGGCATATTGTACATCAGCAAAGAAGTAATGACAAATCTCTGTAGAATAGTGGTTTAGCCTGGACTGATGTATTGCATCCAGGTATGGGCACCACTCTTTAGGAAGGATATGAAGGCATTCGAGAGTACAGAAATGATTCACCAGAACCATTCCAGGGATGAGAAAGATCAGTTCTGTTGATAGATTGCAGAAATTGTGACTATTCTTCTTGAAAAGGTTAACAGGAGATTTGAAAGAGGCGCTTAAAATCATGATGGGTCTGAACAGGGTTTGTAGGGAGAAACCGTTCCCATTGGTGGAACGATCAAAAATATGACACCAAGTTGAATTGGCAAAAGGAGCAAACAGTGGCTGAGGAAAATATTTTTCACGCAGTAGATCTGGAATCCACGCGTAAGAGTGCAAAGGAGGCAAGTTCAATCAGATCTTTCAAAGAGAATTGGATCATACCTGAAGAGGAAATTTTGCAGAGCTATAGGGAGAATTTGGTGGAGTGTAACTAATACTGCGTACAGTTCTGGTCGCCACATTACCAAAAAGATGTGGATGCTTTGGAGAGGGTGCAGAGGAGGTTCACCAGGATGTTGCCTGGTATGGAGGGCACTAGCTATGAAGAGAGGTTGAGTAGATTAGGATTATTTACATTAGAAAGATGGAGGTTGAGGGGGCACCTGATTGAGGTCTACAAAATCATGAGAGGTATAGACAGGGTGGATAGCAAGAAGCTTTCTCCCCAGAGTGAGGGACTCAATTACTAGGAGTCACAATTTCAAGGTGAGGGGGGAAAAGTTTAAGGGAGATATGCATGGAAAGTTCTTTACACAGAGAGTCGTGGGTGCCTGGAACGCATTGCCAGCGGAGGTGGTGGAGGCGGGCACGATAGCATCATTTAAGATGCATCTAGACAGACACATGAATAGGCAGGGAGCAAAGGGATACAGATCCTTGGAAAATAGGCGACAGGTTTAGATAGAGGATCTGGCGCAGGCTTGGAGGGCCGAAGGGCCTGTTCCTGTGCTGTAATTTTCTTTGTTCTTTGTTCTCTGTTCTTAACTGAATTGCTCTTGCAGAGATCCAGCACAGACAAACAGGCTTCCGTCAGCGCTACAGCCATTCTATGTTTCTACATACTGATGTTGGTTGATGACTGCATGCCTCATGGTATCACTTAATAACTGCACATGTACTGATGTTAATTTTATTCCTCCATAGACACAGTATTAACTATAAGACTCCAAAACGATTGACCACACCGTCTTAGCAGTGTTTTTATTATTAGAGTAGACTATTTACAATTATGCAACTCCATATAGAATGCAGTCATGGCTCCTAGGACAGTGGAAATTTTGAAGGGATGTTTTCGCTGCAGAGGGCAAACATACCCACCAACTCATGGAAAACTCTAGCTTGTGACTAAGCAAAATGGAGAAAAGGCTCTGTTTGAAATATGCAAAGGTGAAACATTGCACGGAGCACTCAAACCTGCAGACAAGCTATCTACCCCTTAACCCTTCAAACATCACCTGTTATGCATCACTTTGCTTTTGTCAATATTCATTTTCATTTTAGAGTTCGTGTGAGCTGCTACAAGTTTATCTGCCACTTTTTACAATCCTTGAGTGCTCACAGAATCCCTACAGTGTGGAAACAGGCCCTTCAGCCCAACAAGTCCATACTGACCCTCAAAGCATCCCACCCAGACTCATCCCCCTATAACCAACCTAATCTACTCATCCCTGAACAGTGGGCAATTTAGCATGGCCAATCCACCTAGCCTGCACATCTTTGGACTGTGGGAGGAAACCGGAGCACTCGGAGGAAACCCACGCAGACACGGGGAGAACGTGCAAACTCCACACAGTCGCCCAAGGATGGAATCGAACACGGGTTTCTGGCGCTGTGAGGCAGCAGTGCTAACCACTGAGTCACCGTGCCACGATATTAACAGAGAAAACAGACTACATAAACTATTTCCATTAGTTGAAGATGCTGGAACCGGGGTCATTGCCGAAGAACTAGGACCAAGAGATATGTTAGAAAGAAATTCTACATGCAAAGAATAAGTAGATGTTTGGAACTCTCTTCCTCAAATGGCCGTCCAAGCTAATTCAATTCTTAAATTTAGATCTGAGATAGACAAATTTTTATTAAGTGATGGTATCATGGGGTACGGGCACAAGACAGGCACATGGAGTTAGGCCACAGATCAGCTTTGATCTTACTGAACGGAAGAACAGGCTTGAGGAGCCAAACGGCCTACTCCTATTCCTATGTTCACTTGCCTTTCCTCCATACATCTTAGTATTCCTGGGTAGTCATAGTCTGTAACTTTCAGTACTGAAATTTTCAATTTAGTCAAACACTAACTCAACACACTCCACACACTTTGAAATTTGTGTTTAAGAAGTGATTCCTAACATAACCACTGAATTGCTGAGTAGTATCATAGTTCCCAGATTCTTATAGTACAGGAAATCATTTATCCATTTACCTTATCAACCAATTTAATCCTCTGAAACAGTTCAATAAGATTACTTCCTCATTAAGCAAATACAGGCTAAGCACAGGCTCAACTGATTTCTGTGGCTGCTCTACTTGCTAATCAAAAATTTGTGCAGTTATCCAAACTTTCTGTTTATCATTATTTAGCCTGAGCTCTATCCATGTTAATATATTGCACTGCACACTTTCAGATTTTAACATATGCAATAAATTTTCAATAACATCTTAACAACTGCAGCTAGGAAATGCAAATCCACTGCGGGAACTATTTTCCCTGCTTGTTACATCCTCAAAGAATTAATACATTTATCAATATATGAATGAACAAACAAAGAACAAGAGTAGGCCAGTAACACCTTCAAAGCTGATTGTGGTTAAAATCCAATTCTACATTCCTGAATATCCCCATTAATCTTTTATCTCCTCGGTAATCCGCTTCTGCTTTAAAGATATTTTAAAATTCTGCAACTACTGCCTTTTGAGGAAAGGAATTCCAAAAACTCTCAACACTCTGGGGAAAAAAAAATTCCTCATCTGTCTCAAATGGTCAACTCCTTATTTTTAAATTGTGACCCCCTAGTTCAAGATTGGTGAAGTGATATAGTATTAGGGGTGAGCTGGTAAGATGGATACAGAATTGGCTTAGTCATAGGAGACATGGGGTAACAGTGGAAGGATGCTTTTGGAATGGAGGGTTGTAACTTGTGGTGTTCCACAGGGATCAGTGTTGGGACCTCTGCTGTTCATGAACTACATAAATGATTTGGAGGAAAATGTGGCTGATCTAATTAGTAAGTTTGTGGATGATACAAAGATTTGTGGAGTTGCAGATAATGAGGAGGACTGTCACAGGATACAGCAGGTTTTAGATCATCACAGATCATAGAATCCCTACAGCGTGGAAACAGGCCTTTCAGCCCAACAAGTCCACATCGGCCCTCAGAGCATCCACCCAAACCCATCCCCCTATAACCCACCTAATCTACACATCCCTGAACACTACGGGGAATTTAGCATGGCCAATCCACTAGCCTGCACATCTTTGGACTGTGGGAGGAAACCGGAGCACCCAGAGGAAACCCACGCAGATATGGGGAGAATGTGCAAACTCCACACAGACAGTCGCCCGAGGGTGGAATTGAACCAGGGTCCCTGGTGCTGTGAGACAGCAGTGCTAACCACTAAGCCACCATGCCACCCCAAAGTAGGAAAGAACTTAAACAAGGAATTAAAAGGGGTCATGAAAAGTCAGTCGCAAACAGGATTAAGGAGAGTCTCAAGGCTTTTTATACGTGTGTAAAAAGCAAGAGAATAGCCAGGGAAAGAGTTGGTCCACTCAAGGACGAAGGAGGGAATCTATGTGTGGAGCCAGAAGAGGTAGGTGAGGTCCCAAATTAATACTTTGTATCAATATTTACCAAAGAGAAGGAATTGATGGAGGATAATCTCTGGGAATGGAGTGTTGAATTTCTAAGCCAAGTTGCCATTAAAAAGGAAGAAGTGTTGTGCATCTAAAAAAGTATTAGGGTAGATAAGTCCCCAGGTCCTGATGGGATCTATCCCAGAATATTGAGGGAGACAAGAGAAAAAAATTGCTGGAGCATTGACAGATATCTTTGTATCCTCTTTGGCCACAGGGGAGGTCCCTGAAGACTGGAGAATAGCCAATGTTGTCCTAATGTTTAAGAAGGGTAGCAGGATAATCTTGGAAATTGCAGGCCTGTGAGACTCACATCAGTGGTAGGGAAATTATTGGAAAAGATTCTCAGGGTCAAGATCTATACATATTTAGAAGCAAATGGACCTATTAGCAACAGACAGCATGGTTTTCTGCAGGGTAGGTCATGCCTCACTAACTTGATCGAGTTTTTTTGAGGAGGTAACAAAGATGATTGATGAGGGAAAAGCACTTGATGCCGTCTACATGGACTTTAGTAAAGTCTTTGACAAGGTCCCTCATGGCAGACTGGTACTAAAGGTGAAGTCAATGGCATCGGGGTGAGCTGGCAAAACGGATACAGAACTGACTTAGTCATGAGAGACACAAGGCAGCAGTCGAAGGATGTGTTTCGAAACAGAGGTCTGCAACTAGTGGTGTTTCACAGGAAACAGTGCTGGGACCTCTGCTGTTCATGAACTACATAAATGATTTGGAGGAAAATGTAGCTGGTATAATTATTAAGTCTGCAGATGATACAAAGATTGGTGGAGTTGCGGATAGTGAGGAGGATTGTCAGAGGATACAGCAGGATATAGGTCAGTTGGAGGCATGGGCAGAAAAATGGCAGATGGAGTGTAATCTGGACAAATGTGAGGTGATGCATTTTGGAAAGTCAAGTTCAGGTTGAAATTATATAGTGAATGGCAGAACACTTTGGAGCATTGGTATGCAGAGGGTTCTGGGTATGCAGGTAGATAGGGTAGTGAAAAAGGCTATGGCATGCCTGCCTTCATTGGAAGGGGCACTGAGTATAAGGATGGACAAGTTATGCTGCAGCTTTATAGAACTTTAGTTCAGCCACACTTGGAATATTGCGTACAGTTCTGGTCACCACACTACCAAAAGGATGTGGATGTTTTGGACAAGGTACAGAAAAGGTTTACCAGGATGTTGCCTAGTATGGCGGATTTTAGCTATGAAGAAAGGTGGAGTAGACTGCCTTTGTTTTTACCAGAACGCAGGAGGTTGAGGGGCAACCTAATAGAAGTTTATAATTTTGTGACAGGCATTGATACTGTGGAGATTATGAGGCTTTTTTCCCCAGCGTGGAGGGGACAATTACTAGGGGACACAGGTTCAGGGTGCAAGGGTGGTGAGTGCCTAGAATGCATTGCCAGAGGTGGTGGTGGAAACAGATACAATAGCAGCATTCAAAAAGCACCTGGACGAATACATGAATAGGAAGGGAATAGAGGGATACAGATCCTGTAAGTGAAGGCAGTTTAAGCACAGAAAGGCAAAATGTGGCAGCACAGGCTTGGAGGGCCGAAGGGCCTGTTCCTGTGCTGTATAGTTCTTTGCTCTCTTTCACACCGTAGGGATTCTATGATTCCAAACTGTCAACATGGCTTTGTCAAGGGCAGGTCACATCTGACAATTTAACTGAACTCATCACAAAGTGACACAGGCAGCAGATGAGAGTAGCGCTGTGGATGTTGTATATTTCAACTTTCAGAAAGGATTTGATACAGTGCCTCCTGGCAGGTTACTTAACAAATTAGAAATGTTTGGGATTGATAGATCCTTGGCAGAATGGGTTAGAAGTTGGCTCAAAGGTAAAGAAACAAAGGGTAGGTTGAAGGCTGATATGTTGAAGGTCATGTTCCCCAGGGTTCTATGTTGGGACCTTTGCCTTTTGCTGATTTATATAAATGGTTTGGAGATAGGTGTTGAGGGCAAAATCTCTAAATGTTGCAAATGATACTAAGCTAGGAAGAATACTGAATAGTGAGGATAACATTGACAAGTTGACCAAATGGTCAGACATCTTGCAGATGAAATTCAATGCAGAAAAATGTGAAGTAATGCACTTTGGTAGGAGAAACACAGAGACAAGGCAGGCTCAATGCTACCCCTGATGAATTAAAATGTTTTTATTTCAATGCAAGAGGCTTGACAGATAAGGCAGATGAACTCAGGTAATAGATGGGAACATTGGACTGGAATAGAAATAGAATTAGAAGTGAAATATCCTTTATTGTCATGTGTACTCAAGTACAGAAGTACAGGAGTGCAGTGAAAAGTTTACAATGTCGTCCCATTTGGCGCCAACTTACGTAAAAGGTACCTAGGTACAGATCTTAGATACAAAATATAGAAATAAAGGGAAAAAGGAGAAAAGTTACATTACTTATAGTTGTTCATAGTATAAGTCAGAAAAATGAAAATTAAGTTAAAAAGATGAGCATTACAGGTTTTTAGCAGATCAGTGCAGGGGTCTTCCACACTTGGTCTGCCTAAGCTCACAAACCGCTGACAACCCGCACCAGTCGCCAGTCCAAAAACCATCTAGTCTGCTTGGGCCTCCAGCCCTTTGGTTTATCATAACTATTACAAAAACATGACTGAGGGAGGTACGGGTCTGGCAGCTCAATGTTCCACAGACAGATGCTAGGGGAAGGATAGAACGGGAGGCAAGAGAGGAGGGGGAGTGGCGTTTTTGATTAGGGATAACATTACGGCTATCCGTACGAGAGGATATTCCTGGGGGATTGTCCAGTGAAGTTTTCTGGGTGGAAGTGAGAAACAAGGGGGTGATCACTTTGATGGTATGGCACTAATAGGTCACCCCAATAGTCAGCGGCAATTTAAAGAGTAAATATATTGGGAGATCGCAGATAGCTGTAAGAATAGTGAGGGTTCTTATATAATAGGGGATTTTAACTCTCAAGATGTGATTTGGGACTGCCACAGCTTGGATGGGGAGAAATTTGTTAAGTGTGTCCAAGAAAACTCTCTCAATCATTAAGTGGACGGCCCCACCTGGGAAGGGTCAAAACCCAACCTCGTCTTGGGAAATAAGACAGGGCAAGTGACTGAGGTGTTAGTGGGGGAGCACTTTGGACCAGTGACCATGTTTTTATTAGTTTTAAAATAGTTATGGAAAAAGGATAGGTCTGGTCCACAAGTTAAAGTTCTAAATTGCAGCAATGCCAATTTTGACAGTATTAGACAGGAGTGTTCAAAAGTTGATTGTAGGAGGCTATTCACAGATAAAAGGGGTGTCTACCAAATGAGAGGCTTTCAAAAGCAAGATAATGAGAGTTTAGTGACAGCATATGGTGTAAAAGGCAAGGCTAACAGAAGTAGGGAACACTGAATAATTAGAGATATTGAAGCTCTGGTCAAGAAAAAGGCGGCATATGTCAAGCTGGGATCAAGTGAATCCCTTTAGGAGTATAGGATGTTTGGAATACCCTTAACAGGGAAATCAGGAGGGCAAAAAGGGGACATGACATAGCTTTGGAAGATAAGGTTAAACTGAATCTAAAGAAATTCTACATGCGTTTTAGGGGCAAGAGAGTAACTAGTGAGAGAATAGGGCCTCTTAAAGATCAACAAGGTTGTCTATATGCGGAGCAAGAGATGGATGAATATTTCTCATCAGTATTTACCTTCAAGAAAGGCTTGGATGCTCAGGAACTTGGGGAAATAAACAGTGATGTCTTGAAGAGAGTCCACATTGCAGAAGAGGTGGTGGTGGAGGCTGAAAGCATGTGGCCAACGGTCTGACACAAATGTCGGCGCTGGGTCCACTGTTGTTTGTCATGTATATAAATGATTTGGATGAGATTATAGAAGGCATAGTTAGTAAGTTTGTGCCGACAAAATTAATGGCATTGTGGACAGTGAAGAAGGTTATCTAACAATACAATGGGATCTTGATCAACTGGGCCAGTGGGCCAAGAAATGATAGATAGAGTTTAATTTAGAAAAATGCAAGGGGTCGCACTTTTGTAAGATGCTTCTTTCAAGAAACTACCTACTTGACAACAGAGATGCAGTGAATTACTCAAGGGATATACTGCATAGATAGGCCCAAATATTAGCAGTTCATAATGTGGAAGCGGAATTCATGTTAATATGATCAACGGGTCATATGCAAATAAGGACAGAGGAGAGATGGCTGGGGGGAAATCACACAGCCAATGATGAACAGCCAGGAAGAAAAGACATTGCAGGTGATTCTTCAGCTTTAGCTGGTTAATTAAATGTGCATCGAGGCAAGGCCAGTTCACTGAGCAGAACAGAGGAATAGGTGGATAGTACAGTCAACTGTGTTCAAAGTTTTAAGTTTGTGGAGGACGGGGGACGGATTTCTGGCAGCGATTTTAAAATTGAAAGGAAAGTACCTGAACAATGGATATTATTTACAAAGCCAAACAACCAAGAACAGGAAAGGGGATATGATGACATGCAATTGGGTGGGACTGGGGTCATGAGAGCAGGCCAGGCTTTCATGGACAAGTTGAACTCAGAGAGAAGGAAGAAAAGAAAAAGTGCTGCATTTATGATAGACATGAAGGAACATAAAAGCAAACCCTGTGCTATTAAGTGCTACGGCAGAGACAGGATAAAAGGGGGTTTTTGGCAAAGGTTAGGACAACAGGAACGTCCAGAATGGACAGTCACATTCTTAGTAGTAAAGTAGTTCATAAGATTCTCATGCTTGTTAAGAACGAAGGCAGAACAGAAAGGTTGGTAAGGAGACAAAATGCCAGGGGTAGTCCTAGTTATCCAGGGTGTTCTCATTTGGATGTGCCTTTGTCAGAGGACAATGTGGCTCAACTTTCTTGGCTAGATCCAGTCAAATCAAACATTATGCCATTTCTGATGAAGGGTCTAGGCCTGAAGTGTCAGCCTTCCTGCTCCTATGCTGCTGCTTGGCCTGCTGTGTTCATCCAGCTCTACACGTTGTTATCTCAGATTTTCCAGCATCTGCAGTTCCTACTATCTCTAGTATATCTCTAGCTAAGGTAGTTTTGCGCCAAGTTCGCTCAGCTGTGTGCCGTTTAGGCTTAAAAGACTGAAGTGGAGGGCCACACCAGACAGACATACAGTCTGGGATAGGAGAACATTAAAAACATCGATGGTGAATTTATGGTTGTGTGAATGCAGAAGTCAGACAGTGGGCATTTAGAAACTGCAGTTTCAAGTAAATTTGGAGAGCTATACTACAATCAAAACTCTGAATTAGTGAAACTAGATATTTGGACATACCACTGGAGGAATGATTTGTTTTTTTTTAAGTCTGTTCATCACATCTGAGCATTCCTGGCTAGACAGCATTTATTGCTCATTCCTAAATGACTTTGTGATGGTGAGCAGCCTTTTTGAATCATGCAATCCCATGTGATGTATGTATACGCACAGAGCTGTCAGAAAGAAGATCCAGCATATTTACAGCAATGGAGAAGGAATGGCAATACAGTTCAGAGTCAGGATTGTGTACGACTTGGAGATAGCAAGGATTGCAGATGCTGGGAGTCAGAAATCAATACAAAAAGTGTGGAGCTGGAGAAGCACAGCTGCTCAGACAGCATTTGAGCGGCACGAAAGTCAACATTTCAGGTCGGGATCCTTCGACTTGAAGAGGAACTTGCATATTTTGGTGTCCCCATGCTCTAGTGTTGCCATCATTCCAGGTGGCCGATGTCGTAGATTTGGAAGGCTAAAGATGGTTTGACCTCAGACATGACCGAGAGGAACTCCTGCAGATAAATGACCTGGAGCAGAGATGACTTCAAAGGGGAATGAGTGTATAAGTGTAGATTTCTTACAGAAGTATAGTTTTCTCATAGATCTGCAGTAAGGGACACATGTATGGGTAAGGGTTAAAAGTAAGGATTAAAAGAGCACTTGGTTGCTGCTGCAGAGTCTAGCAGCTAGTTGGAAGATAGTTCCCAAGGGCACAGGCCACAGAATGTTCCAGGCACGAAGCAAACTAGTCTGCAGATGTTAGTGACAAGGGGTCAGGGCTAGGCGCGATGACTAACTACATGTTTACTTTTGACAAGGGTTTCGATGTACAATAGCCCCACCGTGTGATAGTGTAGGAGCCATATGCCACTGATAGTAAACTGTGTGGTGCTGTTAGAATTACTGCTTATGCTAGACGTAGATTGTAATTAAGACAACAAGGTGCAGGGCTGGATGAACACAGCAGGCCAAGCAGCATCATAGGAGCAGAGAGGCTTGCGGCTTGAGGTGGGAGGAGGGGATAGGTGGGAGGAAGAACAGGTTGGGGAGGCAGGGACGAGCTGGACTGGTTTTGGGATGTGGTGGGGGGAGGGGAGATTTTGAAACTTGTGAAATCCACATTGATACCATTGGGCTGCAGGGTTCCCAAGCGGAATATGAGTTGCTGTTCCTGCAACCTTCGGGTGGCATGATGCTGCTTGGCCTGCTGTGTTCATCCAGCCCTGCACCTTGTTGTCTCGGATTCTCCAGCATCTGCAGTTCCTACTATCCTAGATTGTAATTAATATAGTTTCGGCATTGTGTTAGCCTGTTTGTGTAACAGCACAAAATAAGTACTTTCTCGTATTCGGAGAGAGTTCACACACCTCTGAGGCTCGGACCCCCTCCCCCTGCATCTACACCAATGTTTTGCTTGAATAAAGTTCTTAAGTGCTGCTTTACTTCGCTGTCTCAGTCTCTGACTGCCTTTACAGAGGTCACTCTTACAAACTAAACTCAAACCAGCACAATCATCTTCCTTTGTGGCAGGTATGACTTCAACCTTATTCCCCATTATTCCGTGATGGCACACTTGGTCAAATGAGGCCTTGATATCAAGGCATTTATTGTTAATTTGCATCTTGAGTTCAACATTTCTGTCTGGCATTGGAACTCAGCTGTAGAAGAGTTTAGGAGCTAAGTGGCTTTGGCAGAGCTAAGTGTCAGTGAGCAGGTTATCAAGTGATACCTACTCAGCAATAGTGTTGTCAATGACCTGATCCATCACAGAATCTTAGAATTTATAATGCAGAAGGAAGCCATTAAAATCCATCATATCACTACTGATACTCTAGCATATAGTGATAGGATAGTAATTTATGGGTTGGATCTCTGAGAGACTTAATTGACTAGGAGTTAAAGAAGGGCAATTCATAAAGCAACAAGATCAAGATGGACCATGTGACATGTCTCCCTCATCACTTTCTACCCCTTCAAACCCAACTTCAAAACATTCATGCATACTTGCAACCAACTCTTCAGCCGCAGAGTTGCAACACAGAACTAATTCACAATGATATTAGCCTCACAGAAGGTCATTATCCTAACAACCTTCTGTCCTAAAAGAAATTAGTTGAGATACTGTTGCTGTTTGCTGCTAGTCAGTGACACGTCAATTATTCACTGGCAAGTTGGTTTCATTCAGCACTCTCATTCTCCCCAACGTACATTTTAGCAAATCATAGGTTGCGATAATTTTCCACCCATAGCCTGTGCACATATAATTCCCACAGTGCTTCCTAGAAACGCTGCTCAACACAATGCATAATTTATCCTCTTGCCTCTCGGGGTTACTTGTAAGAGTCAAACAATCAAAGCTAAGGATCAATTTCATTTCTTTTCGAGTCAAAACCCACTGTCTCCAACATTCAGCTCCATTGTTTATTTTTATTCACTTGTAGACATTGGCTAAAGTTTATTGCCCATTCCGAGTTGCCTGATTTTCTTTGCTGTGCCTGTTGGTTTGCGATCCACTCCTTTTCCCAGGTCAGTGAAAATGACTGGGCAGCTGGCAATTCTGGATGCAGAGTCTGCCTGGCTGATGTGGATTGTCCCAGTGTCAGGATAGTGAAATTAGGCCCTTGGGATTTTAAAAAAAAAAAAACAAAAAAAATCGATAAACAGACTGAATCCACTGCTCTGATAATCCTGGAGGTTACCATTGGCCAGAAATCCAACTGGTCTCGCCACACGAACACAATTGCTACAAGAGAAAATCAGAGATTAGGAATACTGCAGCTGGTGCAGAAAGGATTTACAAGGATGCTGCCACAATTGGAGGGTTTGAGTTATAGGGCCAGGCTAAATAGACTCAGGCTTTTTTCTTCTGGAACATTGGAGGGCAAGGGTTGATGTTATAGAGGTTAATAAAATCATGAGGGGCATGGATAGGGTGAAGTCTTCTTCCTAGGGTGGGGGGAGTCCAAAACTAGATGGCATAGGTCTAAGATGAGAGGGGAAAGATTTATAAAAGGACCTGAGGGGTAACCTTTTCACGCAGAGGGTAGGGCATATATGGAACGAGCTGCCAGAGGAAGTGGAGGAGATGGGAATAATTACAATATTTAAAAGGCATCTGGATAAGTACATGAGTAGGAAGGGTTTAAAGGCAAGTAGGCCAAATGCCGGCAAATAGCAGTAGGTCCGATTGGGATGTCTGGTCAGCACGGATGTGTTGGACCGAGGGGTCTGTTACCATGCTATATGACTCTATAAGTAACTTGCCTCCTGACTCCCCAAAGCCTGTCTGTCATCTACAAGGCACAAGTCAAGGCTGTGATAGAATACTCCCCACCTATTGGATGGGTGCATCTCCAACAAGACTCAAAAACATGGCACCATCCAGGACAAAGCAGCCCACTTGACCTGCACCACATCCACAAGTATCCATGCCCTTCACCACTGACACTCATTAGCAGCAGGGTGTACCATCTACAAGATGCACTGCAGAAATTCACCAAAAGGTCCTGAGACAACACCTTCCAAATCCAAGATCACTTCGATCTAGAAGGACAAGGGCAACAGATACATGGGAACATCACTATCTTCAAGTTCCCCTCCAAGCCACTCACCACTGTCTTACCACTGTCACGGGGTCAAAATCATGGAATTCCCTCCCTTAGGGCGTTCTGTTTAACCTAGTGCACATGGCCTGCAGTAGCTCAAGATGGCAGCTCACCATCACTAAACAGCAATTAGGGATGAGCAATTAATACTGGCCAGCCAGCAACACCCACATCTCACAAGTGAGTGGAAAACCAATCTGCCAAGGGTCATCAAATGCTGCATATTGCACAAGAGAGTTGTGGCATTTGAAGAGGCAAAAGGCAAGGAAGGCCTCATTCTCAAAGGAAGAAGTAGATTCTATGATTCATAGATTCTATGAAGTAGTAAGGGCCTGGGCACTCAAAGGACAAAGATGTACAGGATGCACCCTAGAAAAATGGCATGGGGTAGGACCAACATGTGGTGCAGAGTCCATGCAGGACATTGTTGTTACTCAGACCATCCTGAACCAGCAGTGACTCGGCCAACAGCGCAGAGAACACATGTCTGGCACTATGAAGCCAAGGCCTTCACATGGATGGCAACCAAATCAACATCCTTCCAAAATAGTCAAACTGTAAAGATTGTCTACTCTGTCTACTGACTACAGTCTCCACTGATATCAGTGAGAACCTGATAACTCCAGTGTATAAATAACTGATGTTGGTAGACAGAAAAGTAAAGGCCACAATCAGATAAGGTTATCAAAATAGCAGAGCAGGCTCAAATCAGACAAAAGGCTGACTCCTGCTTCTAACGGTGTATTCATTGTTTAAATAGCATGCAAACTACTGACGAAACCTGTTGTTTCACTGCAGAATTACTCATGTACACATTGAAACACTGCAGCAAAGTGACTCTCAGCATTTCACAGGATACAATGCCCTCTGTATGTTTATTTTCTTGTACCCACCTCCTGTTAACTGGTAGGTGGTGAATGCAGTTTGCTCATGTTGGCTTTGTGACAATGAAGGCCATGGTAATTGGTCTTATCAAAGGGGAGGCGATGGCCTAGTGGTATTATTGCTGGACTGTTAATCCAGAGACCCAGATATTGTTCTGGGGACCAGGGTTCGGATCCCACCACAGCAGATGGTGGAATTTGAATTCAATAAATATCTGGAATTAAGGATCAAACGATGACGATGAATCCATTGTCAATTATTGGAAAAACCCATCTGGTTCACTAATGCCCTTTAGGGAAGGAAATTGCTATCCTTACCTGGTCTGACCTACATGTGACTCCAGACCCACAGCAATGTGGTTGACTCTTAACTGCCCTCTGGGCAATTAGGGATGGGTAATAAATGCTGCCTAGCCAGCGACGCCCTCATCCCATGAATGAATAAAGGAAAAAAAGCTCATCGTTGTGAATCACAAAATGGCTACAAGTACAGAAAGTGGCCTTTCCTGAAGGAGGGTAATACCTGAAACGTTGACTGCTCCTTTCCTCCAGATGCTGCCTGGCCTGCTGTGTTCTTCCAACCTCCTGCTTGTCAACTTTCAATTTGTCATGCCTGTGCTGACCTTCTGAGCGAGTAATTCATCAAGTACCACAGCAGTGCATTTCTCCTGCAGCACTGGAATTATTTTCCCTTTTCAGATAATATCATAAGACTGTAAGAAATAGGAACAGGGGTAGGCTGTTTAGGCCCTTGAGCCTGCTCAGTCAATCATTAGGATCATGGCTAATCTGACATTCCTCACATCCACTTTCCTGCAGTTTCCCCATAACCCTGGATTCCCTGGCTGATCAAGAATCTGTACCTGAAATATACAGAAGAACTCTGCCTCCACAACTGTCTGTGACAAGGAGTTCAAAAGACACACAACCCAGAGACAAAATTCCATTTCATCTCAGTTTTAAATGGGCACCTCTTAATTCTGAAACTATGCCCTCTGGTCCTCGACTCTCCCATGAAGGGAAGCATCCTCTCAGAATTTACCATTCAAGCCCCTTTACAGTCCTACATGTTTCAATGAAATCATCTCATTTTTCATAAACTAGCTGATTGCAGCCTTACAGAACTTTAGTTAGGCCACACTTGGAATTGTTCTGGTCACCACGCTACCAGAAGAATGTGGATGCTTTGGAGAGGGTACAGGAAAGGTTTATCAGGATATTGCCTACTACGGTGGATTTGAGTTATGAAGAAAGTTTGGATAGGCTGGGTCTGTTTTCTCTGGAATGCAGGAGATTGAGGGGCGACCTAATAGAAGTTTAATGATTGTAAATGGCATGGATAGTGGAAAGTATGAGGCTTTTTCCCAGGGTGGAGGAGGTCAATTACTAGGGGACACAGGTTCAAGGTGCAAGGGGTTGGGGGCAGTTTAAAAGAGATGCGCAAGGCAAGTTTTTCACGCAATGGGTGGGGAATACTTGGAATGCATTGCCAGAGGTGGTGCTGGAAGCAGACACAATAGCAGCATTCAAGAAGCACCTGGACGAATATATGAATAGGGAGGGAATAGAGGGATACAGATCCTGTAAGTGAAGATGGTTTTAATATGGAAGGACAAAATATGGCAGCGCAGGCTTGCAGGGCTGGAGGGCCTGTTCCCGCGCTTGTGCTGTATTGATCTTTGCTCTTATTTTAAAAATCATCAAACTCAGTAACACGTTATTGGGGTCTCTCCCCATATCCTTGAATTCTTTTAACCCTGATAACCATATCTAACTCCTTCTTGATACAGCCAGTGTAATTTTATTTATTCCTCAACTGTGTTTGTTGTCTATCTGTCTGTCTTTTGAGTGAACGGGTGCTGAAAACAAATGTTTCTGGTTTAAAGCACAGACATTACTTTGATGACAGTGTAGTTTCATTTTCTCTCTTAAAATACCGTGTATTTAATACATAGTTATGTACTTTAATATACAAAACCGGTGTCTGAAAATTAAGTACCCAAAAGCCTGGGACTGGTTACTAAAAATCTGGTTAGGAACTACTGGAGTGCCAGTGGATCTTCAATTATTTGAATTTAATACAGAGGTAAAAGGCAGATTTGGTTCAGCTGACTGTTTCTATGTCATAATAATGTTAATCTCTTATCCGAGACCTTATCAAAAGCCTTCTGAAAGTCCAAGTAAACAATGTCCACCAGCTGCTTCCCATTGATTCCACCTGTCACATCCTCAAAAAACTCCAGCCAACCTGTCAATCATATTTTATCCTTCACAAATCCATGATAACTTGAACAGCAAGTGATTAGGAAAGGGAATGGAATGTTGGCGTTCCTTACAAAGGTAATGGAATTTGAAAGTTGAAAGTTTTACTGCAGGTACACTGGGCCTTAGTGAGATCAGTCTCCTTATTTGAAAAAAAAAACAACTGTATTAGAAACAACAGGAAACCTTCACTCAACTCATTCTTGGGATGGAGAACATATCTTATGAAGAAAGACTGAACAAATGCAGCTTGTACACATTACATTTTAGAAGAATAAGAGGTAATCAGTGAAAAGGTGATCTTATTAAGGGTAGAGACTGGGAGAGTAGTTCATCATGGGGGGGGGGTGCGGTGGTGGTGGGCGTGTGGAGGAAGACCAGAAGTAGGTTTGCACTTTAATATATTTAATGCTGGACTTGTAAAAGAAAGAAGAGATGCTTAACAGAGGAAGACCTGGAGGTCCCCATTGCTATGTCTGCACATAATCAGTCTCCATTTTTCTCGCAAACACAGTGTCAACACCATCAAAAACCACCCCTCCTGCTTACCATTCCCCAAGACCCATGAAAATAATCACCACAGACTTCCCAAGAATTACACCTGCACTGCCCAATGTATCTGGAATGGTATTTTGACTGTCATCCCCACATTCCCTGGATGGGGCTGTGTTGGTACCCATGGCCCCTTACCGCCACAAAGCATACTGACCTCAGTATCCTTCAGCGTATCGAGTCTGTACCACCAAAAATATACTACTACCTACACTTTCCCACACTAGGTCCATAGCCTTGAATGTTATGACACTTCAAGTGCTCATCCAAGTACTTTTTAAAAGATTGACTACTATCCTAGGTACTGCGTTCCAGACCTTCACCACCTTCTGGGTGAGAACATTTTCATCAAATCCCCTCTAAACTTCCCACCTTTCATTTTAAAAAGTGTGCCCCTTGTTCTTGACCATTCGGCTAAGATTGAAGGGGTTCTGTGCTGCATGGAGAACAAAATCTCCATCTGATTTGAAACAGCATCACATTGTTAGCAGTCTTACCAACTCAACTGTCACTGCATCAGTGAGGGATTTGGTCCAGTCTTCCAAAGTTGAGGAGTATCATGCGGCTTGGGTTCAGCAGACACATTAAACGTTACAGGGTTCAAAGTGAAGCACTAGACAATAGATTTCGCCCGCACCGTTTCAAAGGTAGCAGATTAATGAAGGACTAGTAGCATTGCATCCACATTCACTTGTCCTCCTGAAGCACTGACAACCCGAGGGATTGAGATCCAACCCCTCTTTGTGAAGATGGAGACGTCTTGTGGCCTACTGGGAAGAGTATGTCCTTCCAAATATCTGGACTGGAGTGTCAGGGCTATGGTCAGTGAAACATGGAGCTGGCACATCCCAGTTCACCCATGCTGCTTCTTGATTCAGTTACATGGAGTACATCACCCATTTGTGTGGTACATCACTGGCTTGGCACATCAATAAGACAGTGCAACATGGCATTTCACCACCTGACATACCAATGATGGGTCGCTATGTACAGGCACAGTGGCCTCACTGTGGTTGCACAAGGACCAAGGCTGCAGATACTGTGGCAATGTTGCAGGGGTCACAGCTTCTCAAAAGGAACACTTGCCTTGGTCTAGAGGAGGATTGGGAGCTGCCAAGAAATTTCTCAGTGTCTTGCCTCCTCTGTTGAGTATATTTAAGACAGAGATAGATAGGTTCTTAAATAAAAACCGAAAGAACTGCAGATGCTGTAAATCAGGAACAAAAAACAAAGTTGATAGAAAAGCTCAGCAGGTCTGGCAGCATCTGTGAAGGACAAAACAGAGTTAATGTTTCGGGTCCAGTGACCCTCTGAGGAAGGGTCACCAGACCCAAAACATTAACTCTGTTTTGTCCTTCATAGATAGGTTCTTGACTGGAAAGGGATCAAGGGTTACAGGGAGAAGACAAGAGAATAGGGTTGAGAAAAAAGCAGCCATGTTCAAATGGAGGAAGATACGATGGACTGAATGGCCTAATTCTGTTTCTATATCTTATTGTCTTATGTTCAAGCTGCACGTACTTCACTTCTTTCTTCACAAAAGGATGAAAGAAATAACATACCAGAAATAATGGAGAAAACAGATTTTAGTGGGAGAGAGGCACTGAAGGAAATCTGTCTTTGTAGAGAAATAGGGTTAGAGAAATTGATAGGATTGAAGGCTGATGATAGGTAAAGAGAAGTAGAGAGAAAACAGAATTATACACCAGTGAGTCTGATATTGGTAGAGGGGAAGATGGTAGAGCCTATTATCAAGAATTTTACAGCAGAACACTTTGGGAAACATTGCTAGAATCAGACAAAGTTAGCAGAGATTTACAAAAGGGAAATCATGCTCGACAAATCAACTGGAATTCTTTGAGTAATTAATGAGTAGAGTTGATCTGGAGGACCCAGTGGTTGTGGTTTATTTGGACACGTCAGACACTTTCAACAAAGTTCCACATAAGAGATTAATTTTACACATTAAAAAGTGTATGGGATTGAAGGTTGCATATTGAGATGGACAGAAAATTGGTTAGCAGACAGCAAACAAAGAGGAGAAATAAATGAGTCTTTTTCTGAATGGCAGGCAGTGACTAGTGGGGTACCATAGGGTATTACCCCCATTATTCATAATACAAGTTCATGAGTTAGATGAGGGAACTAAATGTAATATTTCAATTTAGAGATGACAAAAAGCTGGATGGAAGGGGGAGCTTGGAGAAGGATGCAGAGATATGTGCAATGTGATTTGGGCAAGCCAAGTGATTGGCAAGTGTACTGCAGATGCAATATGTAAAGTCATCCACTTTGGTACCAAAAATAGGAAGGCATTTGAATGGCTCTAAACAGAGAGGGGAATCTTCAACAAAATGTAGGTG
Organism: Rhincodon typus; assembly: GCF_021869965.1. NCBI lineage: Eukaryota > Metazoa > Chordata > Chondrichthyes > Orectolobiformes > Rhincodontidae > Rhincodon > Rhincodon typus. Next base: position 73,929,164 of record NC_063336.1, on the reverse strand, counting down.
TCCTCATGCACAGTCACTGACACTAAGGTTGCAGGCGCAGCAGGCAATAAAGAAGGCAAACTGTATGTGGCCTTCATAGAGATAGGATGACAGTACAGGAACAAGGACGTCTTGCTGCGGAACACAGCACTGGTGAGGCCACACCTGGAAATATTGTATACAATTTTGGTCTCTTTACTGGGGCGGGGGGGGGGGTGGTTCTTGCTTTCAGTGGGAGTGCAGTGAATGTTTATCAAACTGACCCCTGGGATGGCAGGACTGACATACGAGGACAGATTGAATTGGTTAGGATTGTATGCAATGAAGTTCAGAAAAATTAGATCTCAGAAAATTATAAAATTCTAATAAGACGAGAAAGGTTAGATATAGGAAGGATGTTATAGTTGAAGGATAAGGGATTAACCTTTTAGGACTTAGATGAGGAGAAATTTCTTCACCAAATGAGTGGTAAGCCCATGCTGAGATTTGAACCCTTGTCCCCAAAACAATGGCTCAGGGTTCCCCCAATGGCACCGCCTCCCAAGGACCAAGACTGTTTACTTCACACCTGCTGTCCTTTACTATCACGAGAGCCCAAATTCTGGAAATCCCTCCCTAACAGCCTTGAGTGTCCTTAGAGCTTCAGTGATTCAAAAGTCTGGCACAGTCAAGTTGGACCAAAGGGTCTGTTTCCATGCTGTACGACTATGACTCCAAGTGGTTTATCATTACCTTCTCGATACTGATTAAGAATGGCCAATAAATACTAGTCTTTATCAACTATACCCATATCCCATGAATGCATAATGAAATAAAATGCAATGGGAAAGTAGCATTTTTACTCAAGGTAGGTGCAATAAGGAACTTACAACCACAAGCAACTGCTAAGGTGAATAGCAGAGATGTAATTAATGGTAAGCTGGCTAAGCATGAGGTAGAATGGATTATGAGAATCAGATGAAGAAAGCTAAAGAAGGCTTACGTAATCCACAAACACTGAACATTGAACTGTTATCGTGCTGTGAACACAGAAACACAATATTGTTATGGGGCAGAAGGAGATTACTGTGCACGGTGACTAAACCTACCTATTTATTTTTACACATTATTTAAAAGTAAGAATCATCTCATGCTGTCTTCTGACTGCCTCAATTGACTTTGCCTCCACCACATGCCAAGAAATACATTCCAAACCTGAACCACGTGTTGCGCGAAAAACCTTTATTCACTTTAGATTTGCAAATCACTTCAAAACTGAACACTGTGGTTAGAATCATAGAATTTTATATCAAAAAGGAGACCATTTGACTAGTCGTGTCAGTACTAGCCCCCGAAAGAGCTACGTAACTAGTCCCATTCTCTAGCCCTACTGCTGTAGCCCTCTGAATTCATCACTTCCAAATGTATATTCAGTTCTCTTGTAAAGTCTCATGTGGAATCTGCCTTCACCATGCTCAAAGGTAGTGCATTCCAAATCCTACCTCTGAGTCCTCGATCATTTTATAACCCAAAACAGTTTTTCCCCTATCTATTGTATCCAGACCCCTGATGATTGTGATAACTTCGATCAGATCTGCTCCTAGCCTTCCATTCTCCAGGAACACAGTCCCAACTCTCCACACAATCTTCATAACTGAAATTTCTTATCCCTGGAACCATCCTTGTAAATCTGTTCTGCCTTTCATCCAATGCATTCACATTTTTCCTATAGTGTGGCACCTAGAAATGTACTCCAACGAAGTGTTTTCTACAAATTCAACATTACTCCCTGCTCTTGTACTCTATGCTCCAGTAATAAAGCCCCGAATTACGTACACTTTATTAACTGTTCTATACACACAGGTCCCTTTGCTCCTCTGCACCCTTAAGTATATCACTCCCCATTTCATATTGTCTGTCCATGTTCTTCCACCAAAATGCACTCCCTCACATTTTCTTGCATTGATCCTCACCTGCACCTCCATCATCTCATTTATGTCTCCTTCGAGTTCCACATTGTCCTCTTCATGGTTTACGATGCTTCCAGAGTTCACATCACCCACAACTTTGAAATTGCTTGTTGCACACCAAGATTAAAAATATATATAATCATGACAGCAAAAGGTCACAACACTGACCCTTAGGGAACTCAAAGACAGGGAAGGGAATTTATAGGGCAGCCTGAGGAAATGGGCAAGGTATTAAATGAGTACTTTGCATCAGTATTCACCATACAGAAGAACTTGGTGGATGAAGAATCTGGGGAAGGGTGTGTAGATAGTTTGGGTCATGTTGAGATCAAAAGGGAGGATGTATTGGGGGTCTTGAAAAGCATTACGGTAGACCAGTCCCCAGGGCCTGATGGAATATACCCCAGAATGCTAAGAGACGCAAGGGAGGAAATTGCTGGGACCTTGAGAGAAATCTTTGTATCCTCACTGGCTACAGCAGAGGACCCAGAGGATTGGAGAATAGCCAATGTTGTTCCTTTAAGAAGGGGGGCAAGGATAATCCAGATAATTACAGGCCAGTGAGCCTTATGTCAGTGGTAGGGAAAATTATTGGAGAGGATTCTGAGACAGGATTTACTCTCACTTGGAAATAAGTGGGCGTATCAGCGAGATGCAACATGTTTTTGTGAAGGGGAGGTCGTGTCTCACTAAATTGATTGAGTTTTTTGAAGAAGTGACGAAGAAGATCGATGAGGATAAGGCAGTGAATGTTGTGTAAATGGATTTCAGTAAGGCCTTTGACAAGGTCCCTCACAGCAGGCTGATACAGAAGGTAAAGTCGCACGGGATCAGAGGTGAGCTTGCAAGATGGATAAAAAACTGGCTCAGTCAGAGAAGACAGAGGTTAGCAGTGGAAGGGTGCATTTCTGAATGGAGGGCTGTGACTAGTGGCGTTCCTCAGCAATCAGTTTTGGAACCTTTACTATTTCTAATATGTATAAGTGATTTGGAGGAAAACGTAACTGGTTTGATTAGTAAGTTTGCGGATGACACAAAGGTTGGTGGAATTGCAGATGGTGACGAGGATGATCAAAGGATACAGCAGGATGCAGATCGGTTGGTGACTTGGGCAGAAAAATGGAAGATGCAATTTAATCTGGAAATATGTGAGGTAATGCATTTTGGAAGGTCTAATCCAGATTGAAAATGTGGCAGAACGCGTAACAGTACTGATAGGCAGAGCGATCTGGGTGTACAGGTACACAGAACAGTACAGCACAGTACAGGCCCTTCGGCCCACGATGTTGTGCCGAACTTTTACCCTAATCCTAAGGTCTATCTAACCTCCACCCCTACCTTATACTATCATCCATATGCCTATCTAATAGCCACGCAAGTGCCTCTAATGAGGCCGACTCCACTACCCTCTCCGGCAATGCATTCTACACCCCTACCACTCTGAGTGAAGAACCAACACTTCCACATCTTTCCTATAACGAGGCGACCAGAACTGGACACAATACTCCAGATGTGGCCAAACCAGGCTTTTGTATTGCTGGAGCATAACTTCACGGCTCTTGAACTCAATCCCTCTATTAATGAAAGCTAACACACCATACGCCTTCTTAACAACTCTATCCACCTGGGTGGCAGATTTCAGGGAACTGTGGACATGAACCCCAAGATCCCACTGCTCCTCCACACTGCCAAGAATCTTTCCGTTAACCCTGTATTCTGCTTTCAAATTTGTCCTTCCAAAATGAATCACCTCACACTTTTCAGGGTTAAACTCCATCTGCCACTTCTCAGCCAAGCTCTGCATCCTATCAATGTCCCTTTGTAACCTAGAACACTATCCGCAACTCGACCCACCTTCGTATCGTCCACGAACTTACTAATCCACCCTTCTACTCCTACATCCAAATCATTTGCAAAAATCACAAATAGAAGAGGACCCAGAACAGATCCTTGTGGTACACCACTCGCAACGGAGCACCATGTTGAATATTTTCCATCCGCTACCACCCTTTGTCTTCTAAGTTCACTAAAAGTGGCAATGCAGGTGGAGAAAGTAGTTGACAAGGCATATGGCATGCTTGCCTTTATCGGCTGGGGCATCAAGTTTAAAAATTGGCAGGTAATGTTGCAGCTTTATACAACCTTAGTTAGGCCACCTTTGGACTATTGTGTTCAATTCTGGTCGCCACACTACCAAAAGGATGTGGTGGCTTTGGAGAGGGCACAGCGAAGATTGACCAGGGTGGAAGAGTCAGTTACTCAGGGGCATAGGTTTAAGGTGTGAGGGGAAAGGTTTAAAGGTGATGTACAAGGTAAGCTTTTTTTTTTAAAACACAGAGGGTAGTGGTTGCCTGGAACTCGCTGCCGGGGGAGGTAGTGGAAGCAGATATGATAGTGACTTTAAAGGGCATCTTGACAAATACATGAATAAGATGGGATACAGTCCCCAGAAGGGTAGGGGGTTTTAGTTGTGACAGGCAGCATGTCGTTGCAGGCTTGGAGGGCCGAAGGGCCTGCTCCTATGCTGTAATTTTCTTTGTTCCTTGTTGTTCTAAATCTTCCACCAGCTCAAAAATATTTATTGACCATTACTCTCTACTATCCATATTGTTACTGTTCCTCTTCTTTACGTATCTGTTATGCAGAACTGTATGAAATGCCTTCTGAAAGTCCACGTACAGCACATCAACAGTGTCACCTTCATTTAGCTTTTCTGTTCCTGCTTCAAAAAAACTCCAACAAATTAGTTAAACATGATTTACCCTCAGAATCCTGAGTACTCTCCTCCTTTGCAAACCACCTTTTCCCATATGAAGGCTAATTCTTTGCCGAATTATTGTTTCTAGAATATTCCCCACCACTGAAGCTAAACTGACTGGTCTGTAATTGTTGTACTTATCCTTAGAATATCTTTTGAACAATGAAATAATATTTGCAATTCTCCAGTCCCCTGGCATCTTATCTGAATCTTGGGAAGACTAAAAGATTATAGCCAGGGACTCTGCAATTTCCACTCTCGCATCTAAGAATATTGAAAAATGTAACTTTCAGACTAAATTCAACAATTGTTCCTTCTCAATTTTGAACTCTTCTCATGGCAGAGTTCCCTCTTGTGTCACTATGACCTGGATGCAAAATATTAATGTAACACCTCAACTATGTCCTCAACCTCCAGGTGTCAATTCCTTTCTTGACGCTTATTAACTATACCCCTTCTTTGATCACTCTTAGTATCTATATGCCCGAAGACTTTGCGATTCCCCCATATGGCCAGTTATTACTCATAACTACTTTCTTTCACTAATATGCTTTGTCAACTCCCCTCTGAACTTTCTGTATTCCTCTTGGCTCTCAATTATATTTCCTACCAGACTCCTGTCACAACCACACTTTTTCTGGAACATACTTTCTTTCTCCTTTTTCATCCAAGGATCCCTGCATTTGTTTGCCCTGCCTTTCCCTGGAGCGAACATACATGGACTTTACCCATACCTCCTTCTCTTTGAAGGTTTAGCTACAATTTTTCCATTAACTTTCTATTCCAGTTCATCTGCCCCAGCTCTGTTCCTTGCCCACTGAAGATGGTTTTCTCTTCGTTAATTATTCTTACTCTGGATTACTAATTGCCCTTTTCTAACTAAACCTCATGATATAATGATCACCATCTACAAAATGTTCCTCCACTGACACTTGATCCAATTGGCCCACCTCCTTCCAAGATCCAGGTTTAACAAGGCATCTTTTCTTGTTAGACTAGTCACACACACTGTACTAAATGCTCTTGAACACAATCTATGAATGCTCCGCCCTCTCCACCCTTAATAATATCACTGTCCCAGTTAACATTCAGAAAGCTAATGTCGCCAGTACTAAGGAATTTAAATGTAATTTATAGCACAAGACTCTCAGATCCCTCAAAAGATTTCAATCATATCTACTTGAATTAAGAGCTGGCCCACAAGCTCATTGTTCAGCAAGAGAGCTGGAATTCAGACTGCAAAAAGAAATACTGCCTAATAATATGCTGAATCCCAAGGCTAGTATGTCCAGCTTTGAAGAACATATCTGGCTTCAATTGATCAACTGGATTCCTAAAATAGCTAAATAAAAATAAAATTATGCCTTATGAACTCAAACTAATTCATAATTCACAGGAGATCCACAGCAGAGGGATAGGCCGTTTAGTCCATTGCACCCGACTTGTCAAGAACAACCATCTAACTATGCTAATCCCATTTTTTTTGGAGTTGGTCCATAGCCTTGTATACCTTGGCACTGCAAGTGCATAACTAAATACGACCGCAATATTCTGAGGGTCTCTGCCTCCACCATTACAGACAGTGAGTTCCAGATTCCCAACACCCTATGGGTGACAAAATTTTTCCTCACACCCCCTCTAAAACTTCTGCCCTTTACCTTAAATCTATGGCCCCTTGTCATTGACCCTCCACCAAGGGGAATGTTTCTTCCTGACTACCTTATATATGCCTTCAATTTTATACATCTCAATTATGTCCCTCAATCTTCTATGCTCCAAGGAAAACAACACCAGTTTATCCAATCTCTCTACATAACAAACTCTTCTGCCTAAGCAACATTCTGGTAAATCTTCTGGCATCTTCTCCAGTGCTATTACGTCCATCCTACAACATGTACACAAAACTCTAGCTGTGGCTGAACCAACATTTTACACAATTCCAGCATAACCTCCTTGCTCTCAAGCTCTGTGCTTCAGCTAATGAAAGGCAAATATGCCTGCTTAACCACGTTTATTCACCTGTCCTGATTGACCGATTTATTTATTGTCACATGTACCAAAATACAGTGAAAAGCTTTGTTTGTGTACAGGCAGATCATAGTAAGCAAAGGATGTACAGATCAAAGAGCCTTAGCAGCATACAGGTTACATTGCACAGAATGTACACTGGGCGAGATCAATGTTAGCAAGATCAGCGGTATTTGAGGCTAGAGAGTTCATTCATCAGTCTGATAACGACCGGGAAGAAGCTGTTCCTGAACCTGCTCATGCAGGAGTTCAGGCTTCTACATCTTCTGCCTGACGGAAGAGGTTATAGGAGATCATTACCGGGGTGCAATGGATCTGAATGTTGGCATCATTCCCACAGCAGCAAGCCTTGTAAATGGAGTCTATGGGTGGAAGGTTGGCTTCCGTGATGGTCTGGGCTGCGCACACCACCTTCTGTAGTTTCTTAGAGTCTTGGGCACAGCAGTTGCCAAACCAGGCTGTAATGTATCCGGACAGTATGCTTTCGACGGCGCATCTGTAGAATTTGGTGAGGGATCTTACAGACATGCCGAATTTCCTAAACTGCCTGAGGAAAAGGCACTGTTGCGTCTTCTTGACTGTCACATCTTCATGGGAAGTCCAGCACAGACTGTCAGTTATTATCATTCCGAAGAGTTTCACCATCTCGACCTCAGTTCCATTGATGTAGATGGGGGCGTGTTTTCCTCCCTTTTTTCTGAAGTCGATGATCAATTCTTCAGAAAAAAAACTGAAAGAACTGCGGAGGCTGTAAATCAGGAACAAAAACAAAAGTTGCTGGAAAAGCTCAGCAAGTCTGGCAGCATCTGAGAAGGAAAAAACAGAGTTAACGTTTCAGGTCTGATGAGGAAGGGTTTTGCTGATGTTGAGAGACAGATTGTTTTCATTGCACCACGTCACCAAGCCCTCTATCTCCTTTCTATAGTTTGTCTCGTCGTTGTTAGATATTCATCCCACTAAAAAGTGGAATTATTAGCAAACTTTAAAATGGTGTTCATTCGGAAATTGACAACACAGTCATAGGTGTAAAGAGAGTACAAATAGGGGGCTGAGGATGCATCCTTGGGGGGCTCCAGTGTTGAGTGTTATTGTGGAGGAAGTGTCGTCTTCACTGTTGGCTGCCTGTGGGTCAGAAAGCGGAGGATCCATTTGCAGAGGGCAGAGCCAAGACCAAGGTCACGCAGTTTTGAGATCAGTCTGGAGGGGATAATGGTGTTGAAAGTGGAGCTGTAGTCAACGAGCAGGAGTCTGGCGTAGATATCATTGATGTCCAGATGTTCCAGGGAAGAGTGCAGGGCTACGGATATGGCATCCTCTGTGGACGTATTACATTCTGTAGGCAAGTTGTAGGGGATCGAGGCGGGCTGGGAAACTAGAGTTGAAGTGGGCCATGACTAGCCTCTCGAAGCATTTCATGATTATTGAGGTCAGAGCCACTGGGCAGTAGTCATTAAGGGACGTTTCATGGGCTTTCTTAGGTACACGGATGATGGTGGTCTTCTTGAAGCAGGTGGGGACTTCGGCTTGTAGTAGGGAGAAGTTGAAGATGTCGGTGAATACCCCCGCCAGCTGGTTCGCACAGGATCTGCGTGCTTAGCCGGGTACACCGTCCAGACCCATCACTTTCCTGGGGTTGACTCCCAGGAAGACCGATCTGACACCTAGAACAGTGACGGAGGGAACAGGTGTGTCTGGGGTTATCAGGGTAGGCATGACCAAGCCACTGGCATTCTGCTCAAACCAAACATAAAAAGCTCTGAGCGCGTCAGTGTCTTTGTCCACTATCTTGCATTGCTTCATTTTGTATCCCGTAATGTCATTTAGGTCTTGCCATAGGCGGCAGGAGTCTGTTTGGTAGGTTTGGGCTTCTAATCTGGTCCAATAATGCCTCTTGGCATCCCTGATAGCTTTGCGGAGGTCATATCTGGATTCCGTGTTTTGGTCCAGGTCTCCCGTGGGAAGTGGACTTCCTGGCTCATCCAGTTGGGGAACACTGACTTCTTTGGTATGCAGTCCTCCAAACACTTGCTAATGAAGTCATAGAATCACAGAATCCCTACATTGTGGAAACAGGCCCTTCAGCCCAACAAGTCCACACTGACCCTTGAAGCATCCCACCCAGACCCATTCCCCTATAACCCACCTTAGCTACACATCCCTAAACACTACAGGCAATTTAGCATGGTCTAACCTGCACGTCTTTGGACCGTGGGAGGAAACCGGAGTACCCAGAGGAAACCCACGCAGACACTGGGAGAATGTGCCAATTCCACACAGACAGTCGCCCAAGGTTGGAATCGAATCTGGGTCCCTGGTGCTGTGAGGCAGCAGTGCTAACCACTGAGCCACCGTGCTGCCCCACTGTGCCGCAGAACACTTGAACACTATTCCAAACAGTACCGGAGACAGTCTTCGACTGCCTCAGACCAGCACTGTATTTCATTTCGTGAAGGATTCTCTTGTTTCAGCTTCTGCTTGTCAGCAGGGTGGACGAACATGGCACTATGATCTGATTTTCCAAACAAACAGTCAGCTGGGGATGGAGCGATAGGCATCTTTGATGGTTGTGTAGCAGTGGTCCAGAATGTTCAGTCCCCTGGTGGGGCAGGTGGTGTGTTGGTGGTACTTTGGCTTGAAGTTGGCTTGGTCAAAGTCACTGGCCAAAATGAATAGGGCCTCGGGGAATTTTATCTCTAGAACGTTTGTGGCAGTTTAAATCTCGTCTAGGGCATTCTTCACATCCACACGGGATGGTACGTAGACTGCTGTCAGGATGGCAAAGGTGAACTCTTGTGCTAAGTAGGAGGGATGGCATTTTACTGTAAGGTCCAGGAAGCAATAGCTTGCCAAGGCTGTTACATCCGAGCACCAGGTGGTTTTGATCAGGAAGCACACCCCACCACCCTTCGCCTTACCAGAGGACACCGTGCAGACCTTGCATTCGGGTTCGAAATGAATACTTCGGTGTTCACTCAAGAAGGGCAATATGGGTTAGAAATCAGAGAGAAGGTCAATGATACAATTAGAGAAATTAGTTCAAAGAGGGAGAGGAGGTTGAGTGGTCTAACAGACATAAAAATACATACATGTTTTCCACCCCTGAAGGTTCAGCCAGGCTGTTGGGTAAGGCAAGGGAGGAAATAGTAGGTGGGCTTGCAAAAGTTTTCACTTCCTCTCTGGACACACGAGAGGTGCAGGAGGACAGGCAACGTGGTACTATTATTCAAGAAGACAGCAAGGGATAAACTAGAAAATTACAAACTAGCCAGTGTAACCTCGGTAGTGGGGAAACTCATGGAAGTGATTCTGAGCAATAGAGCTAATCTGCATTTATTGAGGCAGGGATTACTCAAGAACAGTCAGACCGATTTTAAGAGAAGGTTATGTCTGACCAACTTGGTGAATTTTTTTGAAGTGGTGACCAGGAGTACAGACAAGGGCAATGCTTTTGATGTTGTCTACTTGGACTTCAACAAGGCTTTCGATAAGGCTCCCCCATGGGAGACTAGTAGCAAAAATAAGATCCCCTGGGATCCAAGGAAATTTGGCAAATTTGATCCACAGTTAGCTAAGTGGCAGGAAGCAGAGGGTGATGATTGAGGAATATTTGTCCAACTGGAAGACTTTGTACAGTGGGGTTCTGTCTGTCAGTGTTGCGGCTCTTGCTGCTTCTGGTTTACATAATTGAGTGGCAAATAGGCCTTGGCCTACAAGAGGATATAGACAGGCTGATCAATGACAAATGGAATTCAATCGAGGAGAATGAGAGGTGATGCCCTTAGGCAGGACAAATAAGTTAAGGGAATACATGATGAACAGTAGTACCCTGGGAAGCACTGAGGATTAGAGGGACCTTAGTGCACATGCACCTTAAGGTGTCAGGACAGGCGGATAAAGTAGTTAGCCAGGCTTATTTACCTTTATTAGCCAAGGCATAGAGCTTAAGAGCAGGGAAATTATGCTGGAACCGTGTAAAATGTTGGTTCAGCTTACCAGAACTTAGATCTTTCTTCGAGTTGGTGAATTACTCTGGCCTCCATCCTGGCACCCTTACATCTGCTATTGAAATGGTCTCTTAGCCAAGTTGCAGTCTTTAGAGTAGTGAAGAAGCAGCTATCAAAGTTTTGGCACACTACGATTCCAAGTGAGATGTAGTACTGACATTTAGGGCGGCATGGTGGCTCAGTGGTTAGCACTGCTGCCTCACAGCACCAGGGACCCGGGTTCGATTCCACCTTCGGGCGACTGTCTGTGTGGAGTTTGCACATTCTCCCTATGTCTGCGTGGGTTTCCTCCAACTAGCTCCAGTTTCCTCCCACAGTCCAAAGATGTGCAGATTAGTTTAGGTGGATTGACCATAGTGTTCAGGGATGTGGAGCACAGGTGGGATGCTCCAAGGGTCGGTGTGGGCTTGTTGGGCCAAAGGGCCTGTTTCCACACTGTAGGGATTCTATGATTCTATGACATGCATGCCTCTCCATACGGTATCGGGACAGTGTTGGAGAGGAACACCCGATAGCGGATGCTTCCCAGGCATTGGCTGATGCCGAACGAAATGCCAGATACAGAAGTAAAGCTTGGTGGTCATCTTTGGTGTGAGAAAGCTCCACCAATACCTTTACGGACATAAATTTTTAATAGTACTGAATGACATTTGTAATAGTACGTCTCGGGCTACTTAAAGAGGACAGGGCCATACTGTCCACAAGTTCAGGTGGAAATCACAGTGGGCTCTTATTCTGAATGCATACAAGTTATAGCACTGTATGGGAGGCCAAGTGGAAAATGCGGATGCATCGAGCCACCTCCCACTGGCAGATACAACACTGGTGATACTGCCACTAAAGGATTCCGTTCTAGTTTTAAACTTGCTGGACGCTCGACCAGTCACTGCTGACAATGTCAGACTGTTGACACAAAAAGATCCCATCCTGGCAAAACTAAAACAGCTAGTGGTGATGGGGAAAGCAAAAGGGCCATCCAAACCAGAACTGAAACCTTTCTGGATCCCACGAGACCAGATCACCATAGAGGACAGCATATTATTATGGGAACAAGAGTGATTATCCTGAGCAAAGATTGCTGCCAGATACAGGCTGAACTCCACCAGGGTCATGCAGGGGCTTCGGAAATGAAGATGTTGGCAAGAAGTTACATCTGGTGGCGAAGACTGGATGCTGACATAGTTGCGTTGGTGGGGCAGTGTGCCAACAAAGACAAAAAGTACCCCCAGCTGCTCTCCACATTCGTGGGAATGGCCTAGTAAACCCTGGACTCAGTCAACTATGCCAGACCTTTCATGGGCTTTATGCTTTTAGTCATTGTGGATGCCCATTCAAAGTGGTTAGATGTGCATTGAGTTCATTCATCAAACACCGGGACAACGGTTGAAAAGGCAGGTTTACAGAAACAGCCTACAGCTTCTGTCGATACCAAGCCGTCTCGGTTCCTGTTTGATTATAGAACTGCCCCTCATGCAACTACAGGGACAGCTCCAGCAGAGTTGCTAGTGGAGAGAAGACTCCGCACCAGGTTACACCTGATCTCGCCAGACCTGGTGGGGGTGGCTAGGTAGAACAGTAAGCCAATACCGGACACAAGACTCCTCTTAACAAGAGAGGAAGTTTACTTCAGGAACAAAGTTTGGTGTCAAAATCACAGCAATGGCCCTACATGGGTAACATCTGAGTTGATTTGATGTAAGCATTATTGTCATGTGTACTCATATACAGAAGTACAAGTGTACAGTGAAAACTGCACAATGTCACCACACAGGCACCATCTTAGGATACAAAACTTCGGTACAAGTAGTAACATAAAGAAATAAAGTTAGAAGTAAAGCGTTATGGTCATTCTTAGTGCAAGTAGAAAAATGAAGAATTAAAGTTAAAAGTTGCATTAGACTCCTTCCGAGTATTAAGTGGAGTAATAAAGGAATAAAAGGTAAAAGTTCAGTCTTTCTTAAGTCTTTCTCAGGAGCTCAGTCTCCTCCACTTTGGCCTGCTCTCTGGGAAACCTTAGGCTTCCTGTTCTCAATGCCGCAGATTCTGGGGGATCTCCCGCACCAACACTGCGGGCTCACTCTAACCACGTTGGACTCAGGCCCACAGCCACTCCACACGCTAGATCTCCAGCCGACACCAAGTGGGACTCACAGCTGCTGCCATGCTCCCTACAATGCCACTGCCACTGCTGCCCCTCTCTCCACAACCCCAGAATGAAAGTTTAAACAAAAGGCGAGAAGGGGAAGAGAAGAAAAAAAGAATGCGGCCAGCCTAGAGCGATCAGGCCTACCAAGATGGCGCTGCCATCACAAATAGATGGCTCACTCTCCCCTCCATGCTGTTGGGTCGCACTCTCTCCTGCTGCCAATGGGTCCACTCTCTCCCCGCCACCCCCAACGCTGCTGGCGTGGTCCCTCCTGCTGCAGCTGCCTCAAAAGGACTCAAAAAGAAAGAAAAACAAAGCAAAGGAAAAATAAAGAAGCAAAGAAAGCAGACAAAGTCAGACGAGCCCTGGATAAGGGGCTCCAAAAGGCATAGTTGACATGAGGTCAGCTCCCATGACCTAAACTTTGTACGTGAGGAGAAGCGGTCCTGAACCATGTGAAAGTCGCAACCTCAAACAAGGAAACAGCAAAACATACCCAGCTCTTTAGAACCTGTGTTCTCCCCTCCACCTAGTGGCGAAGAAACTTTGGAAAACAAGATGGATATGGCAAATATCGCAGCCTCAACGCAGTTACTGCCTGAAGAAAATGAGTTTCAGCCGAGATGCTCGGAGCTGAAGAGGCCGGCTGTGGTCCAGTGCATGCCGCCAAGTATCCAAGACAGAATCAGAGACACCTGACCTGGTGCAAAAATGCCCCAAGAGAAGCTATAGGAATAAGAATGGGCCTACGTCCCAGGACTTAGAAGGGGAGGGATGTGGTGACTGGAACGGTCAACCAGGTGGACCTCACAGAATGAGTTCCTTGATTGGATCAGGTTATCAGGCCAATGAGGGAGTCCTGGCTGACAGATATAAACAAATCAGTTCTGTTCACTTTAGGAGCCAGCTCTGAGCTAGCTGGATTAGTGTCATGTACTGTACATGTGTAAATATACCAGTGACTTGGTGACAGGATACTGGCATTCGTGGAATTATTTCATAACACACCCTCAGTGTTGTACAGGAATGTCAGCTTTGATATTTGTGTCAAGTCCCAGAGAGTGACTTGAACTCACAATTCACAAAATATGTATCGCCTCTGAGACTGTAAAATGATTACAGATACAACACTTTATTTACAAAAAAAAATTTTTTTAAAAATATCAAACAATATGCACTTGCACACAATCTTCATCAGACCTCCATTTGAGCACTATTTACAGTTGATGATGCAGTGGTAATGCCATTGGATTAGTTACCCAGAGCCCCAGGTGAACATTCTGGGACATGGGCTTGATTCAAACCAGGACAGATGATAAAGTTTGATTCCAATACAAATCCAGAATAAATAGAGCCTAATTGTGATCACATAACCGCTGTTGTCATAAATTGTCTAGTTCACTGATGTCCTTTAGGGAAAGAAATCTTCCAAACTCCAATTGATTTGACCTATAGGCGAGACCAGACCACAGAAATGCACGAGATTCTTAAATGCCCTTTGGGCAATTAGGGATGGGCACCCTACTTGATTTAGCCAAAAGGTGTTCCAGACCACAAAAATGTCCTTGATCCTTAACAGCCCTTGGGCAGTTAGGGATGGGCTATAAAAGACTAGCTGAGCCAGCAATGTGCTCATCTCATGAATGATTATGAACAGAACCGAACCAAATTCCACACTTTTGGAGAGATATAATAGATTCATAAGAATTCAGAAGCTTCAAAATCTATGCCTTTTACATAATGAAGTGGTGGGTATTAATCTGTCTAACGGGAGAGGGATAGAGGGCTACACTGCCCGACGATTCTGACCACCTTGTACACCCATTCCAAGGCAGTCTTTCCCATGCATTGCAAGTTCTGTCGTCCACTCCCACAGCCTTTCCAATCTTTCTGTCCACTTACCTCCTCCCATAATGCTCCTCTGGTATTTCACAACTTCACCCAAAATTAACTGTCCCCACCTCCTTATCCAGCACATATCTATCCTGGCTGTGATACTTAATAGTACACAGCTTAACTAATTACCCTCCACTGACTAAAGGATCAGATCTCCACCTTATGTGGTAATCACTCTTGAAACGTGCCTGCCTATCCAAAGTTTCTGATTTAACAAGCCTAGGACAAATGCTGATACCCATGAGAACAACAAATTGAGGCTTTCAAATTTACTTTGACGTACAAGAATATTTTAGTGATAGGATTTCTGCTCCACGTTAACTACCACTCCCATCACCTTTTCCCCCCCTCACCAACACCATCACCTCAATAACCTCTCCCTGCTCTCTTGAGCAAACAAAATGAACGAATGAAAAAGTACAGCACAGGAACAGGCCCTTCAGTCCTCCAAGCTTGTGCCAACCATCATACCCTGACTAAACTAATAAACAAACCTTTCTGCCTTATTCAGTCCATTTCCCTCTATTCCCTCCCCATTCATGTACCCATCTAGGTGCCTCTTAAATGTCTTCAATGTGCCTGCTTCCACCACCTCTTCTGGCAGTGCATTCCAGGCTGCTACCACTCTCTGCGTGAAAGACTTCTCTCATACATCTCCCTTAAACTTTGCCCCTCTGACCTTGAACCTGTGCCTCCTTGTAATTGAAACTTCAACCCTGGGAAAAAGTCTCTGACTATCTACCCTATCTATGCCTCTCTTAATTTTGCAGACCTCTGTCAGGACTCCTTTCAGCTGCCATCTTTCCATTGAAAACAATCCTAGTCTTTTTAAATCAGAGATAGTAGGAACTACAGATGCTGGAGAATCCAAGACAACAAGGTGCAGAGCTGGATGAACACAGCAGGCCAAGCAGCATCATAGGAGCAGAAAGGCTGACGTTTCGGGCCTAGAATCTGAAGAAGGGTCTAGGCCCGAAACGTCAGTCTTTCTGCTCCTATGATGCTGCTTGACCTGCTGTGTTCATCCAGCTTTGCACCTTGTTGTCTCTAGTCTTTTTAATGTTTCCTTATAGTCAATGCCCTGGAGACCAGGTAACATCCTGGTGAACCTTCTCTGTACTCTGTCCAAAGCTTCCACATCCTTCTGGTAGTGTGGTGATCAAAACTGCACACAATACTCCAAATGCGGCCTAACAAGGGTTTTATATAGCTGCAATATGTTTTGCTAACTCTTGTACTCCACGCCCCAGGCAATGAAGGCAAGCATGACATATGTCTTATTAATCACCTTGGCTACCGGTGTTGCCACTTTCAGGGCACTGTGGACCTGCACACCCAGATCTTCTCCTCCTCTGGTGATCTGGTGCCACTTCAGTCAATCAAACTCCCTCAGCCTTCAAAATACACACTCTTTTCAACTCCATGCTGGCTGAAATCAGCCCTGTACTGGCTGATGTGGACACAAAGGAGCTCATTTATGTGGTTTATTTTGGGGACATTGGAGCCTGCTACTCAGCATCTCTGAAATCATTCACTCTCCGTTTAGAATCCTCATAGAATCCCTACAGTGTGGAAACAGGCTCTTCGGCCCAACAAGTCCATACCGAACCTCAGAGCATCCCATCCAGACCCATCCCCCTATAACCCACCAACTCTACACATCCTTATGGACAATTTCACTTGGCCAATTCACCTAACCTGCACATCTTTGGATTGTGGGAGGAAACCGGAGCACCTGGAGGAAACCCATGCAGACACACGGGAAGAATGTGCAAACTCCACACAGACAGTCGCCCAAGGGTGGAATCGAACCCGGGTCCCCGGCGCTGAAGCGCAGCGGTGCTAACTACTGAGCCACCATAACACCCTATACTTGAGAAAACGTATCTGGCAGGATTCAAAACTGCACACGGAAACTCCAATGGATTTCTAATCCATCACCTTAACCACTCAGCCACGACCACAGGGCTTTAGAAAAACTACATTCACAGAGCAGCTCTAGCATCTTTTCTGCCCCACACTGCAGCAAGTCAGTACACCTGCATGAAGTGTTATAGCATCTGTTCAAGTGCCCAGTCTTGCCTCACTGAAACTAAGTCCAAACAGTTAACGATTATCCCAATTTCTACTAAACAAACTTATTTCACATAAAAGGCACAACTTGTAGCAATCTTTTTATTCAAACTGTAGCTAACATATAAATAGGAAATTAATGATTGACTCACCGTGAAATAGTTATTTTCTTCAATCCACATCTGCCCTCTATTTAGAATCAGACTGTCTGGCATCTTTCAGGTAACAGGAACTACAGCACGAAATCATACCAAGTCAGTGAGTTCTATTTCAGCTGCTACAATGGTTCACAATATACCTGGGTCAAATGGCAGGACAGCTTTGCTGTTTTATATTTGTATTATTTACTTAGCTATAAGCTTCCATACAGATCTACAGCTGAGAAACCCATGCAAAGCCTAATTATGGAATCAAGCACCTTTGCAGCATAATTTTTAATTGTTTATGTTCCTCTGCCTTCCTGGTTCCCTGTGCGCTGCTCAAAAGGAGCATGACAACTTCTCGCTTGCTGAGCTAAGTTTTAAATCCCTGATTCACCTACCAAAAGGCACACTTCAAAAAAGCCACAGCAGTTTCCCTAAACTGCAGCTCTGATCATCTGAAGTTTAAACAGGATTTTTCATCTCCCCTGCAAGTGGAATGCATTGGGAGGGTGTGACAGGAAAATAAACACATTCTCAACAGCAATAATGGCAGCAGCTGAATTGCCCACCAGAGACGGACTTGTGAAGCACATTCATTTGTCTGGCAACAGTCATTTTACCGCACAGCCAGTAAGCATGTCCTTCATCATCAGCTATATCCTGACTCCAGCGAAGTGGGGTCCTTCATTGGAGGATTCGTACCTTCAGTAGCTCAGGCCTGACTAGCCACAGTCTATGAATAACGTCCCCACTAGGAAAATGCACCTTCTACATCTGCCATGAATTTCCGTTGGACTGGTAACACAAGTATGGACCTGACCCCACAAGTGCCCATCACTGGTTCAAACCGGTGATGCCATCCACCGTCCTTCAGTGCGGACGTGGGCAACCCATTTGGATCCCAGTCATCAATGCTACTTCTCTCTCTCCACAGTCTGCCAGGCATATTGAAGGCTTTGAGGATTTTCTATTTTTATTTCTGATTTCCTGGTGTGAGGGATTTTATCTGCGAAGAAAGGTTGAATAGACTGGGTTTGTTTTCACCGGAATGCAGGAGGTTGAGGGGAAACCTGATTTAGAAGTTTAAAAGATTTTGAATGGCATGAATAGGGTGGAAAGTATGAGGCTTTTCCCAGAGTGGAGGGGTCAGTTAGTAGGGGACACAGGTTCAAGGTGCGAGGGGAGAAGTTTAAAAGAGATATGCGAGGCACATTTTTCACACAAAGGGTGATGAGTGCCAGAGGAGGTGGTGGAAGCAGATACAATAGCAGCATTCAAGAAGCACCTGGACAAATACATGAATAGGGAGAGAATAGAGGGATACAGATTCTGTAATTGAAGACACTTTTTATATGGAAGGGCAAAGTGTGTCAGCGCAGGCTTGGAGGACCAAAGGGCCTGTTCCTCTCTTGGGTGAAGAAATCTGACAAAGGTCACTGGTAAATGCCATAGATAAAGCAAAGCACACATGCTGCAGCTCACAGCAGGAGCTGGGAAGCTTATTACACATTTGAAGTGTCACAGATATCGGGAGAGCTACAGCAGGCTCTCTCTTCAAATGCATTTTCTGTAATCAATAACTTGTTTCCCAGTAACTCATGCCAGCTTTGTCTGCAACATTTATTGAGGACAAAGGAATTATAATCCAATCAACACCCTATCCACCACTTTAAATATTCACTCCCTCCACCACCGACACACAGTGACAGCAGTGTGTACCATCTGCTGGATGCACAGCAGCAACTCTGCTCTCAAGTCTCACTCAAGAGCATCTTCCAACCTCTATCACCTAGTAGGATGACAGGCAGCCAATACATGGGCATGCCATGTGTGGGGGATGGGGTGCCAGTCAAGCAAGCTGCTTTGCTCTGATTAGTTGTGGGGCTCGAGTGCTGTTGGAACTGCACTCATTACCATTTCTTCAGTGTCACTGGTCAAAGTCCTGGAACTCTTTTTCTAATAGTCTGGGTGTATGTAGATCTACAAACAGTAGCGGTTCAAGACAGTGTGCAAGGTAACATTGTCATTAGGAGCTTCTCATGGGAAATTAGGGATAGGCAATAAATTCTGACCTCACCAGAATCCATGAATAGACCTTAAAAAGCTGCCAAGTAATAGAATCATAGCGTACAGAAGAGGTCTTCAGTTTAATAATAACTTCCCACCAAAAGTATACTACTACCTACACTAACCGTACTTTCCAGCACTTCACCCAGAACATATCCAAGTGCTCTTTGAAGGTGAAGAGTTTACTCACCTCAACCACCCTCCCCCACTCTGGGTGAAATAAATTTTGCTTAAGCCCTCCAGAATCCTATCTTTCACTTTCAAATTCCCCTTGTTAAGGGGAACAGCTGCTTTCTAATTTAACCTATTCATGCCCTTTAATATTTCAAAATCACCTCCATCAGGTCTCCCTCAATCTTCTCTGCTCCAAAAAGAAAGCAATCTTACCATGTCCAGCCTCTCTTCACAGCTAAGATACTCCATATGGTGGTCACTAAGGCAAGTTCAAACATTTAGTTGCAAGGCCAAGATGAACAGGTCCTACCAGAGGTAGTTTCCATGATCCAAGATTCACAGCCCTAAGTTCCTCCCCTGACCTGTGTGGTTCAGGGGTGGTGGCAGTGGAAGTCAAGCAATTTATTAGCAATTAAGCTGTAGTTTTGCCAAATTGGTAATTTCCCCTTGATAAAAGTGCTAATCTGACCAGAAATGTCCATATCCCAAAACAAAGTTTTAGGAAAGAAACACCTCTAATCTTGGAGAATCCATGGCATGCAAAGATTACCATTCTCATCTTCCCACTTCTCACAAGTATAGGAACTCTCTTGGAGCTAGAAAAGGAAAAAAGGACATGCAGGCACTATTGGTAGTGTTGGAAGGAGATAAATCTTTATTACACAATCTGTAAACATCAAATTACACAATTGGGGAAGCCAGGGTTCCACTCCTGCCCTGCCTCCTGAACCTACATCCTACATCCTACATCCTACCTTTAAGCCTAAGCGCAGAAAGACTCAACAGACCCTCCTTAATCATAATCATAGAATGAGAGAACCCCATCATGCGGAAAGAGACCATTCAGCCTATTAGATATGCACCAACTCTCTGAACAGCATCCCATTCAGACCCAACCCCAACTCTATCCCTGTAATCCTGCATTTACCGTGGTCAATCCACCTAACCTGCACCTCTTTGGACAGTGGGAGGAAACCACAGCACCGTCAGCAACCCATGCAAACACAGGTAGAGCAGGCAAAGTACACACAGACAGCCAAGACTGAAATCAAACCTGGTCCCTGGCACTGTGAGAGAACCGTGTTAACCACTGAGTCACCAGGTAATATCAGGCGATCCCTCAAAAGGTTCAGAGAAAGGATGATTCTGAGTAGCTGAGGACACAGAAGCTTTTCAGGCAGGCAGCCCTGGAGTGAGCCAGGCCTAAGGTGTCACTTGCAGTTTGAGGAGATGCCTGATGAGGAGCAAAGGTGCATGAACATTGTGGGCTGTTCCCAGTAAAAGAAACATTGTTCTGAACGTACTAGCATTAGGAGTCCAGGAGATAAATTGGCCGATATTTCCATCTGACCGTGGGGCTACACTCCCTTGGGTTCCAGCCTTACGTGAACTACACATGACACTACACAACACAACTTAGCTCCTCCATTTTGGAATATATTTATGTTCCAAGAGCCAGAACTCCAATTCTGCTGAAGTAGTGTGAACACAGCACAAAATGACTTCTGCATTTTTCCACTCTTCTTAGGAAGTATTGAAACGTGGTCCAAGACATGTGCATGCTTCTAAAACAGCTGTTTAATACTTTGATTAACGTCAACAGTGTGTTTTTTTTTTACTATTTATCCCAACCTTTCTAATAGATTCTAATATTTTCCCTGCCACTGATGTAAGGATAACAAGCCCCGTTTTCTCTTGCACTCTCTTTAAATTGTGGAGTGACTTCTACCTTGCAATATAAAGTGCAGTATTACTCCCAGAGTCTACAGGTTTTTGGAAGGTAGTTAATGCATTGCTGCCTACTTCTACGGCCACCATCTCCAACGTTCTGGAAAGTATAACATCGGCTGAGTATTTACCAACATTAGGTTCTCCTGTTGGATCTCTACTTATGGAAGATTTCTTACATTTTCCTCAGTAAAATTAGACATGCAATTGTTTAGTTTCTCTGCCATTTCTTGATTGTACTCCTGAGTCTGCTTGTAATGGACTGACATTTTAGCCAAGTATTTCCTTTTTATGTACTTATCGATGCCTTCATAATGCATTTTTATGCTTTCTGCCAGATTGCCTTAATATTCTGTTCTCCCTTTCCTTACCAGAATTTGGACCCCCTTCATTTTCTTCTAAAAATGCCCAATCCTCAGGTTTACTGCTATTTCTGGCAACTATATGGTCATTTTCTTTTAACCTTACAGAATCATAAGCCGCCTTAGTAAGCAATGGATTACTGACTGAAAACAACAACTGCTGGTGATCACAGTGGGTCAGACAGCATCCATGGGAGAAAGAGCAAGCCGACGTTTTGAGTCTAGATGATTCTTCATCAGAGCTGAAGTGAGTGTGGAGGGAACAGCATTTATGCTTATAGTTTGGGGATGGGAGTGGGGATAGTCGATGTAGGGTGCTGGTGGAGAAAAGATGCTAATAATTCAGATTAAGTGAATGTGAGAATGGCAGAACAATGGTGTCTCTCCTGCCAGATTTGAAACGACAGTAAGTGGGATGGGGGATGGGGGATGGGGGGGTTGGTGTGGTGGAGAAAAGACATACAACAAGCTAAAAGGAAAAAAAGCAAAAGGAAAAGGAAAAGTAAGAAATGGTTCACAAATTTAAAAAATATAGTGTTGAACTCAATATTAAGTCCACAAAACTATAAAAAGTGCCTAGTCTGAAAATGAGACATTGTTCCTTCAGTTTGTGCTGTGATTCATTGGAACACTGGAACACACCGTGGACAGACATGGGCATGCAAGCCGGACGCGGTGTCAAAATGACAAGCTACACGAACATCAGGGTCCTCCTAGCGCACAGAGCGGCGGTGTTCCGCAAAGCAGTCCCCCAATCTGCATTTGGTTTCTCCAATATAGAGTCGACCACATTGGGTGCAGTAAATACAATATTCAAGATTCAGGAGGTACAGGTGAAATGCTGCTTCACTTGGAAAGACTGTTTCAGGCCCTTGGAAGGTGAGCAGGGAACAGGTGACGGGGCAGGAGTTTGCACCTTCTGTGGTTATATGGGACGGTGGCGTTGGTGGTTGTGGAAATGGATAGGAACATTTGGTTTGTCCCACATTTATCATTCATATCACTGCATCTGATCATAAATGACAGCTCACAATCATTTTTTTCACTTTTTCTACTCAATCTTACTCTTAGCTAAACAAAAAGAAAGGTCATTGCATTTGCTGGACCTAGAACATTGAAATGGCCCTCACAATTATTAGACTCATCACTGGATATTAAAATGTTCCTTCCAAAGGTATTAAGAGATAAAAGGTGAATTTGGACATATGGAAGTAAGTTGCAGATCAGCCATGATCACCTTGAATGGCAAAACAGATTAAGATGCTAAATGGTCTTTCTCTTGTTTCTATATTCCTTACTTCAACAAATAAGGAGAAAAACTACAAATTTGCTCACAAGAAAAATATTTCTTTCCATGATAGTAAACTCTATTGCTTGTGACTGCATATTATAACTTGTGAGACACAGATTCACAATAACAACATCCATATGATCAGAAGAAATCAGTGGAGGCCATACAGATCATGACTGATCAGTTTGTGGCCTCAATTCCATTTTCCTGCCTGTCCCCCATAACCCCCAATGATTATGAAAAGTTGATGCTCCAACCTGATCCCTGTGACACTCCAATAATCAGTTTACTGACATGAAGAGGACCCAATCATTCCTGGCTCCCTGCTTTCTGTTTGCTCAATAATCCTCTGTCCATGCTCATATATTTCCCCAAATACCATGGCTTCTCACTGCACAAAATAAGATGTGGCATCTTCAGAAAAATCAAAATCCATGCAATTTATTGATTCCCTTTAATTTGCATTGTGTTATATCCTCAAAGAACTCTACTAAAATTGTCTAACATGATTTCCCTTTTACAATCACATGTTGACTCTTAAATTGAATGACGATTTTCCACATGTCCTGCTCCCACCCCTTCAGACTCCAACAGTTCCTCAGTGACAATGAATTTCCACTAGCCTGGACCTTTGATCGGCAGAGGACTCCAGTGATTTCTCATTCCCTTCTGCAGAAGCAATAACCCGGAAACACTCCTGTTACCATCCACCATCAAACCTAAAGGAAGGACTTACAGGAGGACAAATCAACAGTTTTTAACCAAATAAAAATGCACCTTCCGAGGTCAACAAATCTTGATGTGACTGATACCACCTCCTATCAAACAGGACCTTCTGTCTTGTCCAAGTTTCCTGGATCAGGACATGTCAGGAGTTACTGAACCGTGGGACCACCCAGGATCCTCCTTCCTCCATTTCCACAAGCAAAATAACTGAATGCATTAGATTCCAGCTGGTGCCCAACTTCTGCGAGTTGCTCTCAGGTGGCAGGTTTCCTCCTAGATTCAGCTGCATCAAATGACAGTGAGCCTTTAAACATGGCACCAACAGCTCCTTGTGTCAGGTAGCAATGCTGCCTCTAGTCATACCTCTAAATGCAGCATTATTCATAGTCCCAGTTAGCAGTCATGAATTGGAAGATTATACAAAGTGATCTTGTACCAAAGGTCAGAGTGGAAGGGTCATCACCACTGCTCCATTTCTGTTTCCACAAGGTTGGCATGTCAGACCAAACCTAGCCAAATTGTCAAATGATCAATAAAGAGGCTGTATAGTAGTCTGGTGGCTAGTATTAGAACTAAAACCAGGGCAGCATGGTGGCTCAGTGGTTAGCACTGCTGCCTCACAGCACCAGGGACCCAGGTTCGATTCCATCCTTGGGCGACTGTCTGTGTGGAGTTTGCATGTTCTCCCTGTGTCCACGTGGGTTTCCGCTGGGCGCTCCGGTTTCCTTCCACAGTCCAAAGATGTGAAGGTAGGTGGACCAGCCATGCTAAATTACCCATATTATTCAGGGATGTGTAGGTTAGGTGGGCTAGCCACGAGAAATGCAGGGTTACAGGGGTGGGGTGGAAGGTAGCTGAGTCTGGGTGGGATGCTCATTGGAGGGTCTGTGTGGACTCACTGGGCCAAACGGCAAGTTCCTACACCGCAGGGAATCTATTTAAAAGAAAAATGCCTCTCCTAACAACCATACAATCAACGAGTCAATAAGGCTTTCATGATGATTTCAGATGTTACTTTAAGGGTTATTCATCTTTGTGTCCAGTGGCTACTACAACTATCAAGAGGGCATCTAGAAGACTTAAAAAGACTTCCTAAAACACTTCTCCAAGGCTTCATCAAGTCAAACACCACTTATGCCAGATGTCAGCTACATACAATAAGTGCACCTCATATTGCATCTAATTGGAGTCACCAAGAGAAGGAGGGTTCTTTATTCACAGCTGTTATGCTTAGCAGTAGGGACAACTGTGTGGTCCCCTTGGTCTAGAGGAGAACCAGGGAAAGGACTCGAAGCCAGGAAGAGATGTACCAGCTGACAAAGGAAGAAAAATCATGAGAACAAGGTGATAATCTTCTTCACTATGGGTGCAGAACATTCCTCCTCCTGTGGTCTCCTCCACAGGACCTAAAGTTGCACCCAAGAAAAGTATAATTTCTCCTTCAACGCCTGTGAAAACCTGAAGTATGTGTTAACCAGAATGCGTCAATCTTCAATGGAAGTGAGGCGAGGAACCCACATTCACTGCTCTGTGAAAACTAGATTTAATCAGCACTTGGGTTTTGAATCTTGGTTCTGGTTTTGTACCTGCAAATTACAGTAATTAGTAATCAGAAGAGCATGTGACCACCAGACTATCAGACAGAATGGTATTAGTTTTATTGTACCCTCTGAATGCATGTTTTTACCCAACAAATAAAAAACACTTCTCAGAATTCAAGTAATAACACATCAAATTGTGCAAGAAATCAATCTTGAATTCATAGAATCCCTACAGTGTGGACACAAGCCGTTCAGCCCGTCAAGTCCACAATAATCCACCGAAAAGCATCCCACCCAGATATAACCCCTTCCCCTATTCCTGTAAACCTGAATTTCCCATGGCTACTCCACCTAGCACACACATCCCTGGATACTATGGGCAATTTAGCATAGACAATCTACCTAACTTGCACATTTTTGGACTGTGGGAGGAAACCCACGCAACCATAGAGAGAATGTGGGGAACTCCACACAGACAGTTGCCTGAGGGTGGAATCACACCCGTGTCGCTGGTGCTGTGAGGCAGCAATGCTGACCATTTAGCCACCATGCCTCCCCTAACACAATCAGTCCTGACAGCCTCACCTGAAGTGTACTTAATTCATTGCCATCTTAATTCTTCCCAATTTCTCCTTTTTCCTATCCAGACTTACAGTTTCACGCAGTAGGATTCCCAGTCATTCACACTAACCTGCTGATCAGCCACCTGCAACACGGAAACCGGCAGGACAAGTAGGGCTGTGATTGTTGGTGATTTCAATTACCTGAGGATTCACTAGGAAAAACGTACAATGTGGGGCATGGAAGAGGAGAATTCCTGCAAATGTGTGCAGGAGAATTTTCTAAAACCGTATCTCCAATCCTATCAGGGAAGGAACTGTGCTGGAGAACATCAGAGAGTGGGAGGCATTTGGGAAATAGCAACCATCATATAATAAGTTTCAATATTAAATTGGGAAAGGATAAAATAAGTCAAGCATTGAGATCCCATACAGGGAAAGGTCAGGCTTTTAGGGGTCTAAAAGTTTAACTGAAGCAGATTGTTTGAAAATGCAATTTAGGGATAAAACCGTGGATGAAAATGGGAGATCTTCAAAAGGATAGATGAATAGGGTGCAAGCTAAAAATAAATACAGGGTATCCAAAGCTAGAGTCTCCTAAATGACTAAGGATATTGCTGAAAAAAAAGGAAGAAAAAAAGGCACCTGATGCTTACAGGAAGATTAATAGTCTTCCTGATTTCAATTTCTATCTCAAATAAAGGAGAGAGGCTAAAGCTGAAATAAGGAAGGCTAACGAGAACCACGCACAAAAGATGGCAGACTGAGTTAAAACGAATGGCAAAAAACGATCTTCAAACATTTTAACAGTAAAAGACTTTCAAAGGATAGAGTAAGGCCTATAATGAACAAGCAGTGTAAGCTGTTCACTGAAGCAAAGGGTATGGCAGAGGTACTAAATGGATAATTTGCTTTTGTCTTCACCAAACTAGAAGAAAATGGTGACAACAACCCAGTTGAAAATGTGTCTATTTAGCAACTGAGCAGCATATGATAAAGATGAGGTTCTTTAAAGACTAGCAGCATGCCAAGTAGAAGAGTCGCCAGGCCCAGATGGGATGAATCTTAGATTGCTATGAGAAGTAAGGGAGCAAATCGTGGAGCCATCAACAGAAATTTTACAGGCATCCTGAACACAGGATTAGTCCTAGGGGATTGCAAATGTGATTCCATTACTTAAGAAGGGGGCAAAGAATAATACAAGCAATTATAGATCTCGCAGCTTGATATTAATAGCAGGAAAATGGATGGAGGCCATAATACATAACAAGATAAATGTATACTTCAAGAAAAATAAGTTAACACTAGACAGTCAACATGGCATTGTCAAGGGCAAGTCATATCTGACAAATTTAACTGAGTTCTTAGACAAGGTGACACAGGCAGTAGATGTGAATAGTGTTGTGGATGTTGTACATTTGGACTTACAGAAAGCATTTGAAAGTGCCAGCTAGCAGGTCAGTTAGCAAATTAAAATCATAAAAATCACAGAATCCCTACAGTGTGCTATCAAGTCATTCAACCCTTCAAGTCCACACCAACCCGAATGGCATCCCATCCAGAACCACTCCCCCACCACCTGCAACCCTGCATTTGCAAGGATAATCAACCTAGCCGGCACATCTCTGGACACTATGAGCAATTTAACATGTCCAATCCACCTAACCTGCACATCTTTGGACTGTAGGAGTAAACCAGAGCACCCGGAGGAAACCCACGCAGACAATGTGCAAAATCCACATAGACAGTCGCTCAAGGGTGAAGTCGTACCTAGTCCATGGCGCTGAGAGGCAGCAGTGTTAACCACTGAGATGCCTGCCAACCTGGATTAGAAGTTGCTAAAAGACAGGAAACTGAGTGCAGGTATAGATGTGCATTTCTCAAACTGGACAGAAGTTGAAAGTGGTGTTCCCCAGGGATTAATATGGAACTCTTGCAAATTTAGAGATTTATCACTTTATATAAATCAGAAAAAGCAAATGATACTAAGCCAAGGTCAAAAATGAACTGTGAGGGTGATGCCGAGTGATTTCAGACTGACATTGCCCATTTGGCCAAATGGGCAGATGAATTTCAACATAGAAAAATGTGAGCTAATGCATTTTGGTAGATAAAACATGGAGACAGTACAGGCTCAATGGTATAATGTTGAGAGGAGTACAAGAGCTGAGGGACTTCTGGGCTCAAGTGCACATTCGCTGAAGGTGGCTAGGCAAGTTGAAACAGAAGTTAAGGTTTGGTATTGAAGATCCTTGGGTTTATTGATAGGGGTAGAGAGTATAAAAGCAAGATAGTGCTGCTACACCTCTACAAATTGTTAATCAGACCACATTTCGAGTATTATGTCCAGCACTGGGCACCTTATTTAAGGAATGATGTCAAAGTCCCAGAGACAGTGAAAAGGAGATTTATTCGAATGATACCAAGAATGAGGGATTGTAGATGCAAGGTTAGAGAAGTAGGGCTTATTTCCCTTGCAGCTGAAAAGATTAAGGGGTGACCAAAATGAAGGACATTTTTGACAAAATGCAGAAGGATATTCTGTTTCCACTCATTTCCACATCAGTAACTAGGTGTCACAATTTCAAAATTGTCAGCAAGCAAGCTATGAGTGAGATCAGGAAAAACTTCTTTACTCAGATGTCAAGATTTGGAATGCGCTACTGGAGGCAGTGTTGGAGTCTGATTCCCTAGAAGGTTTCAAAAGAGAGGTGGATAAATGTTTGAAAGTTTTGAATTTAGAGGGCTACAGAGATAGAAGCGAAGAATGGGACTAGTTGGGTAGCTTTTTTTGGAGCTGACTGCTAATGTAACAAGTACCAAATAAGTGAAGGGAAATTTGAAGTCCTGTAAGTGAGGGTGCCGAGTGACAGTTGGGGCTTGGGAGGAGAAAAGGCGGAGAATATGGATCAAGAAAGAAGTCTAAGGGCAAAGGATAACAGGCAAGAAGAGCGGGCAAAGCCCACCTCAGCTGCAATCTGCAAGTATTGATTTCACCTTTCCCATGACATTATTACTACATCCAACATGAAGATAAAATGAAAAGAATGCCAGTTAGAAACAAGACTCTCAAAAGTAGGATGCTAGAGACTTTCAAAGGCTATGAAATAATGTGACAAAATACTTTCCGGATAAGGCCATGTGGACCACCACCAAGGGTGCATGAACGGCTTGCATTTTGCATCATCACATGGTCACTGAGGACCACTGGTCAAACAAATGAGGTTTTTTTTGTACAGGGGAGTTCTGTTAACAGATGCTACAGCCTCTTGTATGGGGTGCGTGTCACTCAACAAAATGGACCAGGATTGTCAGAATAGTCTCAGCCAGTGTTCTATCAGACAATGCAAATTGGAAGCAAATCACAGATAATGCTTGAAATCTGAAATAAAAACAAAAATGATACTCCTAACAGATCCAACAGCATTTGTGCAGATGGAAACAGAGTTAATGGTAAGGTGCAGGCAGATCTGCTGAGTACTTCATTTTATCTAATTCTTGCTTTTTAACCACAAGTTTTTAAGAGATCTTTGAGGCTATGGTCTGCACTTTGACTTGCTTTCATCTCCTCTTAACACTCCTCCTGAAAAGGTGATAGAAGTCCTTAAATAATTTTTAAAGCACAGGTAGACAGAATCTTGTTTAGCAAGAGTGAAAGATTATCAGGGGTAAGCAGGAACATGGATTTGAGGTTAAAATCAGATTAGCTAGAACCTTGTTATGGAAATCTTACTGAATGGCAGAGCAGGCTTGAGTACTTAATACTCATAGGTTCAAAATCATGAGTAATCTAGACAAATTAGAAAGGGAGAAATATCGGTGTAAGAACCCAAGGGCACAGATTTAAAGTGAATGACCAAAGTTATAATTTGGAATGCACTGCCCAACAGTATGGTGGAGGCAGATTTAGATAAGGCTTTCAAAAGGGAACTGGATCATAAAAACCGGAGATCACGGGAAAAAGCCGCTAAAAGGCAAGACTACTCAAATAGCTCTTGCACAGAACCAGTCATGACGTGAAGTCCTTTAGGCTTCTTTCTACCTTGTAGCCCTTGAATAACTTTAACCTGTTCCCAAATACAGGCTACATGAGGAAGCATGGAGGAAAATTATGAACAAAGGGTTTTAGCTATCTGGGATAATATACAATGAAAAATTAGCTCAGAAATGCAAAGAGGAATGAAACATATGTTAGGCAAATTCATACTGGATACAGTTTTGTTCATCTTAACTGAGGAAGGATATACACATTGGATTTAGACTCCAAACAGGATTCATTGACAAGATGCAAGGAGACATATCCATCAAATCATAGCCCATGTTGCGGAACTCTTAATTTAGGTCATATTCAGATAAAAACCCAATTTAATTTAGATTCTTAAAATAATTAAGGAGCAGTAAGGGAATCGCTCTCCCATACAGTAAGACTAGTTCAGAACAAAGGAATATAATCTAAAAATTAGAACTAAGCCTCTTCAAATTAAATGCTAAAGGAAATCCTTCACACAAATAGTTTGAGAGGGCATGCCACGTGTGGTCCATAAGAACCATCATCATCAATTGAAGCTTTTCACAAATTAAGCATCAATAAACTGTGGTTCAGTGAGGGAAGGGCAGAGAGCAAAGAAAAGTGGGGGTAATGGGGGAGAAGTTGACAGAAAGGGGGAGAGGGGATAAGATGCCATCAATTGTAAAACGAGAGCAAGGACAGAATAGCCACAAGATTACTACATAATCTCACCTGAGCCTTACAATAACAAATCAAGTTTATCATCAAATAAGAAAAAGGTGTGTGTTAAAGAGAAAAGCAAAGAACATGATATACAGAAGAGAAGTTAGGCATAGGAAAAGACCGATTTCCATAACAAAGGTGTGTCAAAATGATGCAGGAGGAAACCATGGTAAATAAGGGCAAAACATGCACAAAAAAGAAGGGTCCAGGCCTGAAACGTCAGCTTTCTGCTCCTCTGATGCTGCTTGGCCTACTGTGTTCATCCAGCTCTCTACCTTGTTATCTCAGATTCTCCAGCATCGGCAGTTCCTACTATCCCCAAAAAAAAGACTGGATGGCTTTCTAAAATGTAAAATTTCCTATGAAGTTGTTGCTGTGGTTGTGCTACGGAGTTTTCCGGAGATACAAGGTTCACAGGAAGGTTTCTCACACAAACGTGTCAACTTCAGTTGGATCACAAGAAGCTGTCTGCAATCACATTGAGTATTGTCCCCATCCATTGCAAATATTGTGTAAGAACTAAAATGTAGTTTCTACTTTCAGCCAGGACACCCGAGTTCAAGTCTCACCTGGTCCAGAGATGTGTAATAACAATTTTGAATAGAGTCATAAAGTCATACAGCACGGAAACAGACCCTTCAGTCCAATAGGGTAACTAGAAATTATGTGGGACTTAAAATTTATGACAATCTTAGAGTCACAGACTGTTTCATTCAGTATGTACAGAGTTAATCACACTCCCCAAATTGAAACCAAGACTTTGCTTACATTTCAATTCTTCAAGTCTAGCAGTATGGACATTCAAATTGGCCTTAACGTGCCAGAAAAAAAAAATTGAAAATACAAGGGATAACAAGGTGTAGAGCTGGATGAACACAGCAGGCCAAGCAGCATCAGAGGAGCAGGAAAGCTGACGTTTCAGGTCGAGACCCTTCAAGGTGTTAGGCCGTGACGCTGCCTCAACAGTTGAATAGCATGAAGTCAGTCAATGTCTACAATGCCATGTGGAAAACAGTTACTTGGCACACCAACACAAGCCAAATGCATCAGTGACAAATAGGGAAAAGAATGATTTACTGCACAATACATAACATAACTGTTGTGCTATCAATAATACAATTTTATCGATGAAGAAGTCTTTCTGTGCATTCACAACATCTGAGAATTTCACATTGATAAATTGTATATGATTATTTAATTTGTGATACTGCCCATTTACTGTTAAATTGTACTCAGAATTTAAAACAAATCTCTACCTGATGACAATCACAAACGTAGAAAAGATCATTATTTTGATTAGATGCAGAATTTATCAGAACATCTGGAAAATTCTTCTTGAATAATATTAAATTACATCCCAAACAATTACAATGATTCTATAAAATTTAGTGATCCATAGAGAAAGTTGGGTGGTCTCTCGAGAAGCTCCCAGGAAGGGGAAACAAAATGGGTAGAGCATTTAACTTGGTGGGAAACAAAATGTCAGCTCCCAGACAGCATGATAAAAGTTGGTTACGAAGTCGGTGGGACAGACTGAGGGCAAATCGTGCTTTGCGATGGCAAATAGCAGTTTTTATGTTCCACCAGCTTATGCTCCTACTGTATTTTCCCCTCCTCTTCAATCAATCCCTCTGCCCTCTAAACTGCACTCAGGTCTGTTGCTTTTTTTGGCCCTTCTTCAGTTTAATTTTTCGCATTAGCCATGGGCAGGCCACCTTCTGTTTTATCTTTGTGCCAAACTGGAATGAACAATTATTGCAGTTTCTCCATGTAGGCTTTAAACATTTGCCACTGCCTAGTGACCATCATCACTTTAAGTAATGATATCTAATTTGTCATAGACAGCTCACACTGCATGCCAACATCTCTTCCTTTACTTAAGAGTCACGACCCTAGTCTGAGAATCAGCGATGTCACTCTCCATCTTAAAGAATTCTATCATAATATGGTTACTCTTCCCCAAGGGCCTCATACAGGTGAACTGCCATTTATTCCATTCTCAATTGTCTACAGCCTGTCCTCGAAGTGGCAACAAAGTAAATCTAGTGACCTCCATCCAGGTTCCGAAGTTCACACAGGTTCACACCTTGGTTTACCCAAACATGAACACTCACTTACCAAGACCCATCGATCTTATTTATGAAAATACATTGGTTAGGCCACCTTTAGAATACTGCATTCAATTGTGGTCTCCCTGCATCAGGAAGGATGTCGTGAAACTTGAAAGGGTTCAGAAAAGATTTACAAGGATGTTGCCAGGGTTGGAGAGTTTGAGCTAAAGGGAGAGGCCGAATAGGCTGGGGACCCAGGTTCGAATCCTGCCACAGCAGCTGGTGGAATTTGAATTCAATAAATATGTGGAATTAAGAATCTAATGATGACTGTGAATCCATTGACGATTGTCAGAAAAACCCATCTGTTTCACTAATGTCCTTTAGAGAAGGAAATCTGCCATCCTCACCTGGTCTGGCCTACATGTTGAATGTAGACGCACAGCAGTGTGATCAGCTCTCAACTGCCCTCTGCGCAATTAGGGATGGGCAATAAAGGCTGCCTACCCAGCAATGCCCTCATCCCGTGAATGAATAAAGGAACAAGCTAAAAGAAAGGGAAGAAATAGGAGTCCATTCACAATTTCAAGGTGTTGAATTCAATACTAAGCCCGGTAGGTTGAAAAGTGCCTAGTCTGAAGATGAGATATTGTTCCTCCAGTTTGCACTGTGATTCACTTGAATACTGCCATTTGCTGAGGACAGACAAATGGGCATGCGAGTAGGATGCTGTGTTAAAATGATCAGCTACGGGAAAGTTGGTAACATGCTTGCGCACAGTCTAGAGGTGTTCCGAAATGCCAGACTGCACTTGATTTCTCCAATGTACAGTAGGCCATATTGGATGCAGCAAATACACAAGATTGGAGGAGGTACAGGTGAAATGCTGCTTCACCTAGAAAAACTGTTTAAAACCTTGGATGGTGAGCAGGGAGGAAGTAAAGGGGCAGGTGTTGCACCTTCTGCGGTTA
Source organism: Rhincodon typus (assembly GCF_021869965.1). Classification (NCBI taxonomy): domain Eukaryota; kingdom Metazoa; phylum Chordata; class Chondrichthyes; order Orectolobiformes; family Rhincodontidae; genus Rhincodon; species Rhincodon typus. The sequence goes on along the minus strand of NC_063336.1, from coordinate 73,895,985 downwards.
TAACGGGAAGGTGCTGTGAGGAGGGGGATGGTCTGACAGCTCTCGGCATCTTCCTTGGACAGACGGCTCAACAATCCTCATCCACCCCACCACTCTCCTCTGCCTGGCTGAACTTGTTCTCTCACTGAATAATTTCTCCCTCAATTCATTTCACTTCTGCCAAGTCAAAGGAGTGGCTATGGCATCCACATGGGTCTCAGTTATGCCTGCCTTTTTATTGGATATGTGGAACAATCCTTGTTCCACTCTTACACTGGCCCCCTCCCGCAAACTCTTCTATTGGCACATCAACGACTGCTTTGGTGCTGCTTCATGCTCCTGCCAGGACTTCGAAAACTTTATTCATTTTGTCTCCAATTTTCACCCCTTTACAACTTTCACATTGTTCATTTCCGACACTTCCCTTTTCCTTGACCTCTCTGTTTCCATTTTAGGGAATAAACTGTCCACTGCCACCCACTACAAAGCCGCTGACTCCCATAGCTACCTTCACTACAGCTCATCACACCCCACATCCTCCAAGGACTCCAATCCCATTCTCCCAGTTCCTTCACCTACATCGCATCTGTTCAGATGATGCCACCTTTCAGAACAACACTGCTGACATGGCTTGCTTCTTCCAAGATACATGGTTTCCCACTGTGATCTTCAGCATTCATTGTTTTCAGTACAGTTTCTAGCATCTGCAGTCAATTGCTCCTACATTTTAATTTATTGACTGCCAAATCTCTTGAGGGATGTCTACCCTGAAGAAGTTTTGCTCTTTCCTACAATAGGAATTCTGGTTGGCTCTTTCACTATGTACATCTTCGTTGCTCTCCATTTCACTGTTGGTGTTCAACAAGGTATTTGCCAAAACTGACTTCCACAGCCATGCTTCCTTCCTTAGCGACTGCTAACGACTCAATGACCCTACATGGATTTCAACTCAAGTTTCACCCTTTGTGTCTCAAATCCACCCAAGATTATAAGTATCTCCAGGACATACAATGTTCCTCGGACTGCTACTCCCACTGGATTTTGCAATCCATGATCAACATGATGCACCAGCGTATGTGCACACTGAACTCCACTCTGCAGCAATATCGATTCACTCTCTCTCAAAGCTGCGCTGGTCCCCAGTTTCACTTCACCCTGTACCTCATCCGTCGCCTCAACAAAAGACTTCTTCCAAAGTGCATCACCTCACACTTATCAGGGTTAAATTCCATCTGCCACCTGACCAATCTGTTTACATCCTCCTGTAACCCAAGACCTTATTTCTTTCTGTCAACAACCCGGTCAATCTTCGTGTCATCTGAAACTTACATCGCCTCCACACTCTCATCTACATCATTTACATATACCACACAAAAAAAAAGGAACCCAGCACTGATCCTATAGTACACCACTGGATATTGGCCCCAGCTTGGACAAACTTGGTTTGTTTTCACCATAACATTGGAGACCGAAGACAATCTGACAGAAGTACATAAAATTCTGTGTAGCATGGATAGGGTGGACAGTCGGAGTCTTTTTACCAGGCTGGAAATGTCAAATACTAGGTTTAAGATATGGATGTTGTGGAGGTGCCAGTGTTGGACAAGGTCAAAAACCACACAACACCAGGTTATAGTCCAACAGGTTTATTTGAAAACAGTAGCTTTTGGAGCATTGTTCCTTCATCAGCTATAATGAGAGGCATCAAGGCACAGAATTTAGAAGTAAAAGATCAAAGGATATACAACTGATGTGAATGTATTAGATAAACCTAAAATGGTTGGCTGACTCCCTCCTGTTAAATCTTTTACCAGTTAGAAAGGAGATACAGGTTTTGACTGATTAAAGCTAAGAAGAAAGAAGGTTAAAGAAGATGTAGAAGGATAGTTTTTTCTTTAAACAGAGGACACGGCCAGGAAGGTGGTAGAAGCAGAGACAATAGCAATTTTTATGCGACACTTAAGACAGACACATGAACAGGCAAAGTCTGGAGGGAATGTTACATGTTACAGAGAACAGGCAGGGAATGTTACATGTTTCCCTGCCAGGGAATGGAGGGTACAGACCAAATGGCCTGTCCCTCTGCTGCACTGTTCTGTGTCATATGAATAACCAACTTGCCATATTTCACTTGCATCACAGAAAAGTACTTTCTTATTGTAAATTCAAACTAAATGTTTGATCTTCTCAATTTACCTACTGCTGTCAGATTTTTTCAAATTTCTGGGACAGCCAATGCTGCTCTGATTACTTTGACCACTTCATCACTAGACAAAAACCAACAGATATATGTTAAGACTAGCAAATAAAGAGAAGGAGGCAGTCAAATCACCAATGAGATTTTATACATCGAGCAAGTTATGAGGCTAAATTTTTTTTGGTTTGTTCAGGGTGATGAGGACAATACTGGCTAGGCAGCATTTATTGTCCATCCCTAATTGCTCAGAGGGCATTAAGAGTCAACCACATTCCTGTGGGTCTGGAGTCATAAGGTGGCCACACCAGGTAAGGATAGCAGTTTCTTTCCTTGGGTTTTTTGACAATGGATTCATGGTCATCATTAAATTCTTAATTCCAGATATTTTTATTGAATTCAAGTTTCACCATCTGCCATGGTGGGATTTGAACCCGGGTCCCCAGAATGTTATCTGGGTCTCTGGATTAATACTCCAGTGATAATACCACTAGACTATTGCCTCCCCTAATACGCATGTCTATTGTGCGCCCAACGCTAAATGGTCCAACTTAAAAATTATTGCACTGAGTCTTCTAGTCCTTGCTCTTAGCAAACTGAAGACCTAAACTCAAATTTCAAAATCAAATTCAAGCACAAATTTCAAAACAGCAACTTATGTACATACAGACTGTTACAATATTTAATTCTGTAAATTATTTATGTAAACACCTTACGAACATAATTATAAATAGATCTCAAACTTATTTAGACTTAATTTTGTTAAATGCACTTTCTTCTCTATTTAGACATGACTTGTCCAAATTATGTTTGTTACATTCTCCCACTTCTTCCCTTTCTTTAAAGTTTTACTTGTTCATTCTCTGTTATCATGCCCTCTCTCCCCTCCCCCCACCGTCAGTGGGATTGTTTGCTCTTTTCAGTCTGGCAGGCGGCAGGTACACCATTGTTCTGCCATTCTCACATTCAGATCACTTCGTCGGAACCATCAACATCTTTCCTCCAACAGCACCCTACATCCCACCACCGTCACACTCCCCCAGCTATAGTATAAATGCTGTCCCCTCAACACTTCAACTCTGAAGAGTCATCCAGACTTGAAACATTAGTTTGCTCCTTGCTCTCTCTCCATAGATGCTGTCTGACCCTCAGATCTCCAGCATTTGTTGTTTGTGAAGCACCGCTAAGCCAAACAGGGGAACTTTATTAAATGTGAAAAAACCACATTAAACAAAAGGTTCTATACTAAGGCAAAGTTCCCTCATAGTACCATACTTTAGTATCAATAAGTTAGTGAGTTAAAGAGCAAAGTACAGCCATCAACATTTCATTTAAAATTAATAAGATTCCTTCTATGTACAATCTGTATAATAGAGGTGTATGGATCAAATGCACAAAATCTGGAAGTATTATTTGTTGTCCATATAGCAACTGCAATTCAGAAATTAAAGTTTCAGAGGGCAAGCATAAGAATAAAAACAATTCCAAATTTTATTTGTTTTGCTGGATTTAGTCAAAATGAAATTCAACAGTACAATTAACTTTACCACACCATTTGAACAAACTGGATGAATGTTTTCATTCTTCCAAAATATTAGCATAATACATAACCGTTTGAACCCTAGTAACAGACATATGTTACACATGTAACCTACGTGCACACAATAAATGCACAGCAAACAATTTTGCACAAGGATGCTAGGCATACCACATAGTCATGAAGCACTGTACATCTGTGACAGAATGTGGTTTATGCCCTTAATGCTAGACATAACTTTGGAAAAGTAGACCCATAATTGTGACTGAAATGTAGCTGTCAATGTAAAAGATTATTCTGAAAACTGAACTCATATTTATGCTCGTTATGTTTTGCAGAAACCCAAACTTCATAGTGCTACTTCTCCCTGCTGGTATATCTAAGTCACTTATTTGAAATGCTTATATTAAAAACCTGAAGCTGACTCCAAGCACAGTTTTAACAAAAGAAAATTACCTAATCATGTGTTTGGCCTGCTGGGTTTCATCATAACTTCGACACAACCTCAGGTCACCCCTAGCCAAGTGACTAGTCAAGGCAATGAAGTACTTGCATCCAATATTGTGGGAAGCAGTGTGCGCGCGCGCGCGGGAGGGGAACAGCCCGAGAGGAAAGAAATCGAAGATGGATAACAAGCTTCGTATGTTTAGCCTTGATAGCTCCAAGATTTTGATTAGGATCGGTCATAGACTTCCTGATTAATAAAAACACAAGAATTATCAGGCAGAGACGACTTCTTGCCAAAGAAGGCCTGAGCTAGATCGCTTGATTAAAGAGCTCGCAATGTGATATTCTTCATCGTCCATTTTTTTTTTCACAGAACTATAGAACCGTGAAAACATTTGAAAACCAATGCACACACATGCAATGGGGGTGGGGTATCTGCTTGACAAGTAATCACAACAAAACAGAATACAACCACAGGCCTTTCGATCCACCAAATTCGTTTCGAATAAGCAAAGGTCGGCTTTAATATGAAGTATAAAACAAAATAAGTAGCAGATATGCGAGCGCAAGTCAGTCCCGGTAAAGCATCTTCTGCGTTCTCACCGAGGGAGGGGAAGCGATAAATGTGTAAAAATTCTTACTTCAACATCGCCTCTTCCTTCTGCTCCTCCTCCCGCTGCCTCTGCAGCACGGCCATGATGATGCTCCTCTCCTCCTCCGTCAAATGGCTCAGGTCCGGCAGCTCGGCCGGCACGCCCGGCGGCCGAGGACCGCGGGGGCCCAGCGATGCTGACATCTTCACCGGAGTGCCAGTCCAGCGCCGTCCCCTGAGGATAGGGGCAAGAAGAGGGACACGTACAGCCAGATCCTGGCTGCTTGTGGTCAGTGAGCGACGGCTGTCCGCCCAGGCAGCGCCGCTTAACTCACCGATCGTCGCTGAGCGCTTAGCATCGTCTGCGGAACAGCCGCGCCCTCGGTCACAGCACCACCTCCCCAAGGTTTATTTCTCCACCATCCGCTCTAACTGCTGTTGATCCCAGCCTCAGCTGACACTGGACTGGCTTCAGCTGCTCCGCCCCGCCACTGACGCTAGAAAGCGTATGGACGGAAGGGGGTGGCGTTTCTGAGTTTATGCCCGAGATCAGTGCTGGAAGCGTTGGTACTGAGGGGACCCAGAATGGAGGGCATTGAAGCGGAATAGGAAAACACAGCGCATCCACCCCCTCCCACCGGGAAAATTGCAACTCGGCAACAGGGGTCTTGTGTTGCGGTGGACATTCTCGATAAAGCAGAGACTGTTCAGAGACTGTGCTAAAGTTACTGGAGACATCAAACGTTCCCTCCCAGCCCACTTTCAACTTAAACCCCAACTTAATCCGAGCTCCTCCACACCAGCTTGCTTTTTATTTGTCAAATATTTGTCTTGAATTTTAATTTCTACTTTTGTTTTAGGTTGTTGATCCATTGAAATTTGTGACCTTTTCAACACAACTGACACACCATGTTTGCATTTTCTCATACCAAATGCCTTTAAATCATTTACTAACCGCCAGAGTTATCAAGAAGTATAATACCCAAAACGTTGACTGCTCCATTCCTCGAGATGCTGCCTTGGCTTGCTGTGTTCTTCCAGCCTCCTGTTTATATATCACTAGCCTATACGTCCGAGGTCCCGCCCTGTAACGTTTCCTTTCTTTCTTTTCTTTCGTCTTGTTTCTACAGTCCTGCAGTTCAATGGTATATATAGTACTCGAAACTTGTAGATCTAATATATTATGTCTCCTCAATACACCTTTTACATTGTTATACTTTGTTATACCATGTAGGCAATTTCAATTTGCACTCTAATTGATAGATTAATAGTTGACTGCTAGTATCAACGTTTTGTGCTCTAGAATTATGATCAACATGTTCCTTTAACATTTCCCCAGTGCAAATATTGTTTGTTATTTAAAATTCAAAGCAAATTTGAATATCCAGCGCAGCCCTGATAACCTACATACATATATTAAAATCTGGAACGAAAGTCAGCACTTCAAGAGCCTTGATATAATAATTTTTCAGGGGATTATGTACAATCAAGATATGAATTTGGTAGTTTCAGCCTTGTAGCCCTAAGAGCAGTAAATAAGCCACTTAATAAACCCCTAATAAACTTTCATGAATTTCCCACTTCCCATTCAGTGGTATTTGCATGGTGATTTCAAATATCTTTGTTCAGTTTTATAGAGTCAACATACAGTGATGTTTTGTAACTAACTGAAACTTGCAATTCATAAACATTAAATGTGGAATGTTTATACACATATATATAATTGAATGGTATTCTATTTGTGAGTTGATTATGGCTTCCTTACTTAGGAGTTATGACTTTTTTTTAATACAATCATGCTTCTGTTAGTTCTCATCTCTTAGGTTTGCTGTGATTGAAACAAATCTCTCCAACAAGTACTCAATCTCAAAAAGACTTGAAAGTGAAATAATGGAGTCCAAAATGACCAGTGCAATGCTGTTACTTTCGAGGTGGTAGGATTTTTCCAATAAAATGCCCGGTGAAAACAATAACTTATTATTTTCCCTTCTGAAATTAAATTGTTCAAATGCTATTTTCCTTATTGTGTAGAATCACTGAATTGGTGTTGCATCAACTTACTCTTGAAAAGCTTTTGAATACATCACCTTTATTATGTTTAAAATACACAAAAAGAAACACAGGAGCAGGAGTAGGCCATTCAACCCATTGAGCCTGCTCTGCCTGTAAATGTGCACATAGCTGATTGAACACTCCCAATGTTTTTTAGCCCATACTCTTTAAGGTCTAACCATTCAATAATAAATGATGAAAGAGTGGTAGTAATAAGAAAAACCTCTTCATGCTATTTTGTCTTCAACAAGGACAGTTGCTTTTTCATTTAAAATTTTATTGATATTTCATGATAAAAATTAATTTGCTAAGCAATTGGCAGAAAGTAGCTGTATTGCAGAATTTCTCAAAATGACTCAAAATGTGATGCTGGATTGACCAAAACACTTACTTCAGTGAGATAAGCTCTTTGGAACGTCAAAATCTCACAATCATCAACTAACTCAAAATTTGATGCTGGCTGTATCAACAAGCTTATTTCAGTGAGATAAGGTCTTTGGATCATCAAAATTTAATGCTGGTTGTACTAAAATGCTTCTTTCAATGAGATAAGCACTTTGGAACATCAAAGTCTTACACTCAGCAAATTACTCAAAATTAGATGCTGGTTGTGCTGAAATGCTTATTTCAGTGAGATAAACACTTTGAAATATCAAAATCTCACATTCACCAAATGACTCAACATTTAATGCTGGTTGTACTAACACGCTTCTTTCAATGAGATAAGCACTTTGGAACATCAAAGTCTCACACTCACCACATGACTCAAAATTTGATGCAGATTGTACTAAAATGCTTCTTTCAATGAAATAAGCACTTTGGAACATGCAAATCACACATTCACCAAATGACTCAAAATGTGATGCTGGATTGACTAAAACACTTGTTTCAGTGAAATAAAAGAGGCGGGAGAGTCGCATTGCTAGTCAGGACTAGTATAGCAGCTACTGAAAGGCAGTTTGAGAATGATATGTCTACAGAGTCAGTTTGGGTTGAGGTCAGGAACAAGAAAGGAGCAGTCACTTTGTTGGGGTCTTTTTACTGACACACTAATAGTTGCAGAGAAGTGGAGGAGCGGATTGAGAGGCAGATACTGGAAAGTTGCAGAAGTCACAGTGTTGTAGTCATGGGTGACTTCAACTTTCCAAATACTGATTGCAAACTTTTTAGTTGTAATAGTTTAGATGGAGCAGATTTTGTCCAGTGCGTTCAGGAAGGATTCCTGACACAGTATGTAGATAGACCAACACGAGGAGAGGCCTGTTTAGATTTGGTGCTTGGCAATGAAACGGGCCGAGTGTTAAACCTGTTGGTAGGAGAGCATTTTGGCGGTAGCGATCATATCTCTGTTACTTTTACAATACCCATGGAAAAGGATAGGTACATACAGCAGGGTGAGGCTTATAATTGGGGGAAAGGAAATTATAATTCTGTCAGGCAAAAACTGGGTAACATAAAATGGGAACAGACGCTGTCAGGGAAGTGCACTATAGAAATGTGGAGATTGTTTAAGGAATGCATACTGCGTATGCTCATTATGTTTGTCCCTAGCAGGCAGGGAAGATGTGGTCAAGTGAGCGAGCCTTGGTTCTCAAGAGATGTCGAACAACTGGTTAAGAGGAGGAAGGATGCTTATATCAGGCTTAGGAAACAAGGATTGGAAATGCCTCTAGATGGATACAAGTTAGCCAGGAAGGAGCTGAAGAAAAGGCTTAGGAGAGCTATAAGAGGGCATGAGAAAACCTTGGCAGGTAGGATCAAGGAAATCCCCAAGGCTTTTTACATGTACATGAGGAATAAGAGAATGACCAGAGAAAGGGTAGGGCTGATCAACGATTGTAAAGGGAATTTGTGCACAGAACCTAAAGAGATAGGAGAGATCTTAATGAATACTTTTCTTTGGTATTCACAACTGAGAGGGACCTAGTTGTAGGGAAGGACAGTGTTAAACAGGCTGGTAGGCTAGAGGAGGTGGATGTTAGTAAGGAAGATGTACTAGGAATTTTGAGGAACTTGAAGATAGACAAGTCACCCGTGCCTGATGGGATTTATCCAAGGATTCTATGGGAAGCAAGGGAAGAGATTGCAGGGCCTTTGGTTATGATCTTTTCATCCTCACTGTCCACGGGTATAGTGCCGGAAAATTGGAGAGTGGAAAACGTCATTCCCTTGTTCAAAAAAGGGAATAGGGTTAACCCCAGAAATTACAGGCCAGTTAGTCTTACTTCAGTGGTGGGCAAATTATTGGAAAGGGCTCTGAGAGATAGGATTTATGATCACTTGGATAGGCACAGTTTGATTAGTGATGGTCAACATGGATTTGTGAGGGGTAGATCTTGCCTCACAAACCTTATTGAATTCTTTGAAGAGGTGACCAAACACGTGGATGAAGTTAGAGCAGTGGATGTGGTGTACATGGATTTAAGTAAGGTGTTTGATAAGGTTCCCCAAGGTAGGATCATGCAGAAAGTAAGGAACATGGGATAAGGGGAAATGTGGCAGATTGGATTCAGGATTGGCTGACCCTTAGAAGACAAAGGGTGGGAGTGGACGGAAAATATTCAACATGGTGCTCAGTTACGAGTGGTGTACCACAAGGATCTGTTCTGGGTCCTCTCCCATTTGTGATTTTGGTAAATGATTTGGATGTAGGAGTGGAAGGGTGGATTAGTAAGTTCGCAGACGATACAGAGGTGGGTTGAGTTGTGGATAGTGAGGAGGGCTGTTCTAGGTTACAAAGGGACATTGATAACATTGATAGGATGCAGAGCTGGGCTGAGAAGTGGCAGGTAGAGTTTAACCCTGAAAAGTGAGAGGTGATTCATTTTGGAAGGACAAATTTGAAAGCAGAATACAGGGTTAACGGAAAGATTCTTGGCAGTGTGGAGGAGCAGAGGGATCTTGGGGTTCATGTCCACAGTTCCCTGAAAGCTGGCACCCAGGTGGATAGAGTTGTTAAAAAGGCGTATGGTGTGTTAGCTTTCATTAATAGAGGGGATGAGTTCAAGAGCCTTGAAATTATGCTCCAGCAATACAAAAGCCTGGTTTGGCCACATCTGGAGTATTGTGTCCAGTTCTGGTCGCATCATGACAGGAAAGATGTGGAAGCATTGGAAAAAGTGCAGAGGAGATTTACCAGGATGTTGCCTGGAATGGACGGAAGGTCTTACGAGGAAAGGTTGAGAGAGCTAGGGCTTTTCTCTTTAGAACGACGAAGGATGAGAGGTGACTTGATAGAGATGTACAAAATGATCAGAGGTATAGATAGAGTGGACAGCCAGAGACTTTTTCCGAGGGTGGAGGTAGCTAATACAAGGGGGCATAGTTTAAAGTGAGTCGAGGTAGATATAAGGGAGACACCAGAGAGTGGTAGTCGTGTGGAATGCATTGCTGGAGAGGGTAGTGGAGTCAGACGCTTTAGGGGCATTTAAGCGGCTTTTAGATAGGCATATGGATGATAGTATAAGGTAGGGGTAGAGGTTAGATAGATCTTAGGTTTGGGTAAAAGTTCGGCACAACATTGTGGGCCAAAGGGCCTGTGTTGTGCTGTACTGTTCTATGTTCTCTGTTCTAAGCACTTTGGAACATCAAAATCTCATACGGACCAAATGACTTAAACTGTGATGCTCACTTGACTAAAATGCTTATTTCAGCCAGATAAGCACTTTGGAACATCAAAATCTCACACTCGCCAAATTACTCAAAGTTTGATGCTGGTTGTGCTGGAAGACTTCTTTCTGTGAGGGAAGCACTTTGGAACAGCAAAATCTCACACTCAGTGAATCACTGACAATTTGATGCTGGTTGTACTAAAATGCTTATTTCAGTGAGATAAGCACTTTGGAACATCAAAATCTCTCATTCACCAAATGACTCAAAATGTGATGCTGGATTGACTAAAATGCTTATTTCAGTGAGATAAGCACGTTTGAAAATCAAAATCTTACATTCACCAGATGACTCAAAATTTAATGCTGGTTGTACTAACATGCTTATTTCAGTGAGATAAGCTCTTTGGAACATGAAAATCTCACATTCACCAACCGACTCAAAGCTTGATGCTGGTTTGGCGACAATGCTTATTTCAGAGAGAGAAGCACTTTGGAACATTAAAATCTCACATTCACCAAATGACTCAAAACCTTATGCTCGTTTGACTAACATGCTTCTTTCAGTGAGATAAGCATTTTGAAACATGAAAATCTCACTCACCAAATGACACAAAATTTGATGCTCTTTGTATTAACACACTTATTTCAGTGAGATAAGCACTTTGGAACATGAAAATCTCAAATTCACCAAATGACACAAAATTTGATGTTGGTTGTGGTGAAAGGCTTATTTCTGCGAGATAAGCACTTTAGAGCAACAAAATCTCACACTCAGAGAATCACTGACAATTTAATGCTGGTTCTACTAAAATGCTTATTTCAGGGAGATAAGCACCTTGCAAACATCAAAATCTCACATTCACCAAATGAGTCAAAATGTATTCTGGATTGACTGAAACACTTATTTCAGTGAGATAAGCACTTTGGAACATGAAAATCTCTCATTCACCAAATGACGCAAAATTCATGCTGGTTTGTTAACAACACTTATTTCCGTGCCCTAACCACTCTGGAACATGGAAGTCTCACAATCACTGAAGGCTTGCATGCTAGTTTCACTAAAATGC
>NC_063336.1:73881887-73884496 GCF_021869965.1 Rhincodon typus | reverse complement strand
GCATGTTGGTTGTTTAACTAAAACGCTTATTTCAGTAAGACAAGCACTTTGAAACATCAAAATCTCTCATTCACCGAATGACTCAAAGCATGTTGCTAGTTTAACTAAAACGCGATTTTCATTCAGATAAGCACTTTGGAACATCAAAATCTCGCATTCACCAAATGACTCAAAATATATTGTGGATTGACCAAAGCACTTATTTCAGTGAGATAAGCATTTAGGAAATCCAAAATCACACATTCACCAAATGACACAAAGCATGTTGCTAAGTTTAACTAAAACGATTATTTCAGTCAGATATGCGCTTTGGAAAATCAAAATTTCGCATTCGCCAAATGACTCAAAATATATTCTGGATTGACCAAAGCACTTATTTCGGCGAGATAAGCATTCTGGAAAACCAAAATCACACATTCAACAAATGACACAAAGCATGCTGCTAAGTTTAACTAAAACGATTATTTCAGTGAGATAAGCACTTTGGAACATCAAAATCTCTCATTCACCAAATAACTCAAAGCATGTTGCGCGTTTAACTAAAACACTTATTTCAGTGAGATAAGCACTTTGGAACATTAGAATCACACATTCACCAAATGACTCAAAATGTATGCTGGAATGACCGAAGCATTTTAGTTAACTAAAAAGGTTACTTCAGTGAGCTAAGCACTTTGGAACATGAAAATCTCTCATTCACCAAATGACGCAAAATTCATGCTGGTTTGATAACAACACTTATTTCCGTGCCCTAACCACTCTGGAACATGAAAGTCTCACAATCACTGAAGGCTTGCATGCTAGTTTCACTAAAATGCTTACTTCAGTGAGATTAGCACTTTGGAACATCAAAATCTCATATTCACCAAATGACTCAAAGCATGTTGGTTGTTTAACTAAAACGCTTATTTCAGTAAGACAAGCACGTTGAAACATCAAAATCTCGCATTCACCAAATGACTCAAAATACATTGTGGATTGACCAAAGCACTTATTTCAGTGAGATAAGCATTTGGAAATCCAAAATCACACATTCACCAAATGACACAAAGCATGTTGCTAAGTTTAACTAAAACGATTATTTCAGTCAGATAAGCAGTATGGAACGTCAAAATCTCTCATTCACCAAATGACTCAAAGCATGGTGCTGGTTTAACTAAAACGCTTATTTCAGTGATATAAGAACTTTGGAACATTGGAATCACACATTCATCAAGTGACTCAAAATATATTCTGGAATGACCGAAGCACATATTTCGGTGAGATAAGCACTTTGGAACATCAAACTCTCACATTCACCAAATGACTCAACATTTAATGCTGGTTGTACTAACATGCTTATGACAGTGAGATAAGCTCTATGAACGTCAAAATCTGTCATTCACCAAATGACTCAAAGCATGTTGTGAGTTTAACTAAAACGCTTATTTCAGTAAGACAAGCACTTTGAAACATCAAAATCTCTCATTCATCAAATGACTCAAAGCATGTTGGTAGTTTAACTAAAATGCTCTTTTCATTGAGATAAGCACTTTGGAACATCAAAATCTTGCATTCGCCAAATGACTCAAAATACATTGTGGATTGACCAAAGCACTTATTTCAGTGAGATAAGCATTTAGGAATTCCAAAATCACACATTCATCAAATGACACAAAGCATGTTGCTAAGTTTAATTGAAACGATTATTTCAGTCAGATAAGCAGTATGGAACGTCAAAATCTCTCATTCACCAAATGACACAAAGCATGGTGCTGGTTTAACTAAAACGCTTTTTTCAGTGAGATAAGCACTTTGGAACATCAAAATCTCGCAATCACCGAATGACTCGAAGAATGTTGCTCGTTTAACTAAAACGCTTATGTCAGTGATATAGGCACTTTGGAACATTAAAATCACACATTCACCAAGTGACTCAAAATATATTCTGGAATGACCGAAGCACTTATTTCAGTGAGATAAACACTTTGGAACACTAAAATCACACATTCATCAAATGACTCAAAGCATGTTGCTAGTTTAACTAAAACGCTTATTTCAGTGAGATAAGCACATTGGAACATCAAACTGTCATATTCACCAAATGACTCAAAGCATGTTGCTAATTTAAATAAAACACTTATTTCAGTAAGATAAGCACTTTGGAACATCAAAATCTCTCATTCACCAAATGATTCAAAATGTATACTGGATTGACTGATACACTTTTCTCAGCGAGAAAAGCACTTTGGAATATTAAAATCTCACAGTCAACAAATGACTCAAAGCATGTTGTTGTTTAACTAAAACGCTTGTTTCAGTGAGATAAGCACTTTGGAACACCAAAATCACACATTCACCAAGTGACTCAAAGCATGTTGCTCATTTAATTACGACGCTTATTTCAGTGAGATAAGCACTTTGGAACATTAAAATCCCACATTCACCAAATGACAGAAAGCATGCTGCTAAGTTTAACTAAAACGCTTATTTCAGTGAGATAAGCACTTTGGAACATCAAAATCACACATTCACCAAATGACTCAAAGCACATTGCTAGTTTAAGTAAAACGCTTATTTCAGTGAGATAAGCACTTTGGAACATCAAAATCTCGCATTCACCGACTGAC
>NC_063336.1:73874016-73881877 GCF_021869965.1 Rhincodon typus | reverse complement strand
TCGAGAAAAGCACTTGGGAATATCAAAATCTCATACTCAACAAATGATTCAATGTATGTTGCGACTTTACCTAAAACGCTTATTTGAGTGACAGAAGCACATTGGTATATCAAAATCTCCCTTTTACAAAATGAGACAAAGCACGTTGCTACTTCAACTAAAAAGCTTATTTCAGTGAAGTAAGCACTTTGGTAATTCAAAATCTCTCTTTCACCAAATGACTCAAAGCATGTTGTTAGTTTAACTAAATAGATTACTTCATTGAGATTAACAAATTGGAACATTAAAATCTCTCATTCAACAAATGACTGAAATCATGTTGCTAGTTTATCCGGAAATATTACTTCAGCCAGATTAGTACTATGGAAAAACAAAATATCTCATTCACCAAATGACTAAAATGACTGTTAGTAAAACTAAAACGCTTATCTCACTGAGATAAGCACTTTGGTACATTAAAATCTTTCTTTCTCCAAATGACTCAAAGCATGTTGTTAGTTTAACAAAAAAGATTACTTCAGTCAGATTAGCACATTGTCGTATTAAAATCACTCATTAAACAAATGACTAAAATCATGTTGCTACTTTATCTGGAAATATCACTTCAGTCAGATTAGTACAATGCAACAATAAAACTTCTCATTCACCAAATGAGTCAAAATGTATGCTGGATTGACTGAAACACTTATTTCAGAGAGAAAAGCAATTTGGAACATCAAAATCTCGCATTCAACAAATGACTCAAAGCATGTTGCTAGTTTAACAAAAACGCTTATTTCAGTGAGATAATCACCCCGGTACATCACCATCTCAGTTTCACCAAATGCCTCTCAGCACGTTCGTTGTTTAACTAAAACGCTTATTTCAGTAAGATAAGCACTTTGAAAGATCAAAATCCCGCATTCACCAAATGACTCTAATCATGTTGCTGGTTTAACTAAAACGCTTATCTCAGTGAGATAAGCACTTTGGTACTTCAAAATCTCTCCTTCACCAAATGACTCAAAGCATGTTGTTAGTTTAACTAAAAAGATTACTTCAGTCTGATTAGCACTATGGAACAATAACATTTCTCATTCACCAAATGACTCAAAATGTATGCTGGATTGACTGAAACACTTATTTCATCGAGAAAAGCACTTTGGAACATTAAAATCTTTTACTCAACAAATGACTCAAAGTATGTTGCTAGTTTAACTACGCTTATTTGAATGACTGAAGCACATTGGTATATCAAAATCTCCCTTGCACCAAATGACACAAAGCACGTTGCTAGTTCAACTAAAACGCTTATCTCAGTGCTATAAGCACGTTGGTACTTCAAAACCTCACTTTCACCAAATGAGTCAAAGCATGTTGTTAGTTTATCGAGAAAGATTACTTCAGTCAGATTAGTACAATGCATCAATAACATTTCTCATTCACCAAATGACTCAAAATGTAAGCTGGATTGACTGAAACACTTATTTCAGAGAGAAGAGCAATTTGTAACATCAAAATCTCGCATTCAACAAATGACTCAAAGCATGTCGCTCGTTTAACGAAAACGCTTATTTCAGTGAGGTAAGCACTCTGGTACTTCAAAATCTCTCTTTCACCAAATGACTCAAAACATGTTGTTAGTTTAACTCAAAAGATTACTTCACTGAGATTAGCACATTGGAACAGCAAAATCTCTCATTCAACAAATGACTCAAATCATGTTGCTAGTTGAACTAAAACGCTTATTTCAGTGCTATAAGCACTTTGGTACTTCAAAATCTCACTTTCACCAAACGAGTCAAAGCATGTTGTTAGTTCATCAAGAAAAATTACTTCAGTCAGTTTAGCACTTTGGAACATCAAAATCTCTCATTCACCAAATGACTCAAACCATGTTGTTAGATGAACTAAAATGATTGCCTCAAGAGATTAGCACTTTGTAACATGAAAAAGTCATACTCCACAAATTACTCAAATCAAGTTGCGAGTTTAACTAAAACGCTTATTTCAGTGAGATAAGCACTTTGGTGCCGCAAAAACTCACTTTCACCAAATGACTCAAAGCACTTTGGTTCTTTAACAAAAACGCTGATTTCATTAATATAAGCAATTTGAAATATCAAAATCGCTCATTCACCAAATGATTCAAAGCATGTTGCCAGTTTGACTAAAACACTTTTTTCATTGATACAAGCACTTTGGAACAGAAAAATCTCGCATTCACCGAATGACTCAAAGCATGTTGCTCGTTTATCTCAAATGCTTATTTCAGTGAGATAAACACTTTGGGACGTTAAAATCCCTCATTCAGCAAATGACTCAAAATGTAAACTGGATTGACTGAAACACTGACTTTATCGAGAAAAGCACTTTGAAACATCAAAGTCTCATAATCAACAAATGACTCAAAGTATGTTGCTAGTTTAACAAAAACGCATATTTGAGTGACAGAAGCACGTTGGTACATCAAAATCTCACTTTCACCAAATGCCTCAAAGCACGTTCGTTGTTTAACTGAAACGCTTAGAGCAGTGAGATAAGCACCTTGAAACATCAAAATCTCTCATTCACCAACTGACTCAAAGCATGTTGCTAGTTTGACTGAAACCCTTTTTTCATTGATATAAGCACTTTGGAACAGGAAAATCTCGCATTCACCTAAGGACTCCAGCAGGTTCCTCATTTATCTGAAATGCTCATTTCAGTGAGATAAACAATTTGGGACGTTAAAATCCCTCATTCAAATGACCCAAAATGTATCCTGGATTGACTGAAACTCTAATTTCATCGAGTAAAGCACTTTGGAACATCAAAATCTCGCATTCAACAAATGACTCAAATCATGTTGTTAGTTTATCTGGAAATATTACTTCAGTCAGATTAGCACAATGCAACAATAAAACTTCTCATTCACCAAATGACTCAAAATGTATGCTGGATGGACTGAAACACTAATTTCATCAAGTAAAGCACTTTGGAACATCAAAATCTTGCATTCGACAAATGACTCAAAACATGTTGCTAGTTTAACGAAAACGCTTATTTCAGTGAGATAATCACACTGGTACATCACAATCCCAGTTTCTCCAAATGCCTCAAAGCACATTCGTTGTTTAACTAAAACGCTTATTTCAGTATGATAAGTACTTTGAAAGATCAACATCCCACATTAACCAAATGACTCCAAGCATGTTGCTAGTTTAACTAAAACGCTTATCTCAGTGAGATAAGCACTTTGGTACTTCAAAATCTTTCATTCACCAAATCACTCAAAGCACGTTCGTTGTTTAACTGAAACGCTTATAGCAGTAAGATAAGCACATTAAAACATCAAAATCCCTCATTCACCAAATGACTCAAAGCATGTTGCTCGTTAATCTGAAATGCTTATTTCATTGAGATAAACACTTTGGGACGTTAAAATTCCTCATTCACCAAATGACCCTAAATGTATCCTGGATTGACTGAAACACTTATTTCATCGAGAAAAGCACTTTGGAACATCAAAATCTCTCATTCACCGAATGACTCAAAGCATGTTGGTACTTTAACTAAAATGCTGTTTTCATTGAGATAACCACTTTGCAACAACAAAATCTTTCATTCACCAAATGATTCAAAGCATGTTTCTAGTTTAACTAAAAAGATTGCCTCAAGAGATTAGCACTTTGGAACATGAAAAAGTCATACGCACCAAATGACTCAAATCAAGTTGCCAGTTTAACTGAAACGCTTATTTCGGAAAGATAAGCACTTTGGGAGATCAAAATCTCTCTTTCACCAGATGACACAAAGCACTTTGGTTCTTTAACAAAAACACATATTTCAGTAATAGAAGCAACTTGAAACATCAAAATCTCGCATTCACCAAATGATTCAAAGCATGTTGCTAGTTTAATTAAACCGCTTTTTTCATTGAGATAAACAATTTGGAACATGAAAATCACACATTCACCAAATGACTCAAAAAATATTCTGGTATGACCGAAGCACTTATATCAGTGAGATACCAAAATCACACATTCGCCAAATGACTCAAAGCATGTTGTTATTTAAACAAAAAGATTACTTCAGTCTGGTTAGCACTATGGAACAATAACATTTCTCATTCACCAAATGACTCAAAATGTATGCTGGAAGGACTGAAACACTTATTTCAGAGAGAAAAGCGATTTGGAAATTCAAAATCTCACATTCAACAAATGACTCAAAGTATGTTGCTAGTTTAACGAGAACGCTTATTTCAGTGAGATAAGTTCTTTGGTACTTCAAAATCTCTCATTCACCGCATGACTCAAAGCATGCTATTAGGTTATTTGGAATGATTAAATCAGTCAGATTATTACTGTGGAACAATACAATTTCTGATTCACCAAATGACTCAAAATGTATGCTGGATTGACTGAAACACTTATTTCAGAGAGAAAAGCAATTTGGAACATCAAAATCTCGCATTCAACAAATGACTCAAAGCATGTTGCTGGTTTAACGAAAACGCTTATTTCAGTGCTATAAGCACTTTGGTACTTCAAAAATCTCGCATTCACCAAACGAGTTAAAGCATGTTAGTTTATCTAGAAAGATTACTTCAGTCAGATTAGAACTTTGGAACATCAAAATCTCTCATTCACCGTATGACTCAAACCATGTTGTTAGATGAACTAAGAAGATTCCCTCAAGAGATTAGCACTTTGGAACATGAAAAAGTCATACTCCACAAATGACTCAAATCAAGTTGCTAGTTTAAATAAAACGCTTATTTCAGTGAGATAAGCACTTTGGTGCATCAAAAACTGTCTTTCACCAAATGACTCAAAGCACTTTGGTTCTTTGACAAAAACGCTTATTTCAGTAATATAAGCAATTTGAAACATCAAAATCTCTCATTCACCAAATGATTCAAAGCATGTTGCTAGTTTGGCTGAAATACTTTTTTCATTGATCCAAGCACTTTGGAACAGGAAAATTTCGCATTCACCGAATGACTCAAAGCATGTTGCTCATTTACCTCAAATGCTTATTTCAGTGAGATAAACACTTTGGGACGTTAAAATCCCTCATTCAGCAAATGACTCAAAATGTAAACTGGATTGACTGAAACACTGACTTAATCGAGAAAAGCACTTTGGAACGTCAAAATCTCATACACAACAAATGACTCAAAGCATGTTGCTAGTTTAACGAAAACGCTTATTTCAGTCCTATAAGCACTTAGGTACTTCAAAATCTCTCTTTCACCAAATGCCTCAAAGCACGTTCGTTGTTGAACTGAAACGCTTAAAGCAGTAACATAAGCACTTTGAAACATCAAAATCTCTCATTCACCAAATGACTCAAAGCATGCTGCTCATTTATCGGAAATGCTCATTTCAGTGAGATAAACACTTTGGGACGTTAAAAGCCCTCATTCACCAAACGACCCAAAATGTATCCTGGATTGACTGAAAAATTTATTTCTTCGAGAAAAGCACTTTGGAACATTAAAATCTTATGCTCAACAAATGACTCAAAGTATGTTGCCAGTTTAACTAAAACGCTTATTTGAGTGACAGAAGCACTTTGGTAGATCAAAATCTCCCTTGCACCAAATGACACAAAGCAAGTTGCTAGTTCAACTAAAACACTTATAGCAGTAAGATAAGCACTTTGGTACTTCAAAATCTCTCTTTCACCAAATGACTCAAAGCATGTTGTTCGTTAATCGAAAAAAATTACTTCAGTGAGATTAGCACATTGGAACATTAAAATCTCTCATTCAACAAATGACTCAAAATGTATGCTGGATTGACTGAAACACTTATTTCAGAAAGAAAAGCAATTTGGAACATCAAAATCTCGCATTCAACAAATGACTCAAAACATGTTGCGAGTTTAACGAAAACGTTTATTTCAGTGAGGTAAGCACACAGGTACTTCAAAATCTCTCTTTCACCAAATGACTCAAAGCATGTTGTTAGTTAATCTAAAAATATTACTTCACTGAGATTAGCACATTGGAACAGTAAAATCTCTCATTCAACAAATGACTCAAATCATGTTGCTAGTTTAATTAAAACGCTTATTTCAATGCTATAAGCACTTTGTTACTTCAAAAATCTCACTTTCACCAAACGAGTCAAAGCATGTTAGTTTATCTAGGAAGATTAGTTCAGTCAGATTAGAACTTTGGAACATCAAAATCTCTCATTCACCAAATGACTCAAACCATGTTGCTAGATGAACTAAAACGATTTACTCAAGAGATTAGCACTTTGGAACATGAAAAAGTCATACTCCACAAATGACTCAAATCAAGTTGCTCGTTTAAATAAAACGCTTATTTCAGTGAGATAAGCACTTTGGTGCATCAAAAGCTCTCTTTCACCAAATGACTCATAGCACTTTGGTTCATTGACAAAATCGCTTATTTCAGTAATATAAGCAATTTGAAACATCCAAATCTCTCATTCACCAAATGAGTCAAAGCATGCTGTTAGGTTATCTGGAAAGATTACTTCAGTCAGATTAGTACTGTGGAACAATACAATTTCTCACTCACCAAATGACTCAAAATGTATGCTGGCTTGACTGAAACACTTATTTCAGAGACAATAACAATTTGGAACATTAAAATCTCATACACAACAAATGACTCAAAGCATGTTGCTCGTTTAACGAAAACGCGTATTTGTGTGACAGAAGCACATTGGTACATCAAAATCTCACTTTCACCAAATGATACAAAGCACTTTGGTTGTGAAACGAAAACGTTTATTCCAGTGAGATAAGCACTTTGGTACTTCAAAATCTCTTGTTCACCAAATGAGTCAAAGCATGCTGTTAGGTTATCTAGAAAGATTACTTCAGTCAGATTAGGACTGTGGAACAATACAATTTCTCATTCACCAAATGACTCAAAATATATCCTGGATTGACTGAAACACTTATTTCATCGAGAAAAGCACTTTGGAACATCAAAATCTCACACGCAACAAATGACTCAAAGTATGTTGCTAGTTTAAGTAAAACGCTTATTTGAGTGACAGAAGCACATTGGAACATCAAAATCTCGCAATAAACAAATGACTCAAAGCATGTTGCTAGTTTGACGAAAACGCTTATTTCAGGGAGGTAAGCACACTGGTACTTCCAAATCCCTCTTTCACCAAATGACTCAAATCATGTTGCGAGTTTAACTGAAACGCTTATTTCAGTGCTTATAAGCACTTTGGTACTTCAAAATCTCACTTTAACCAAACGAGACAAAGCATGTTGTTAATTAATCTAGAAAGATTACTTCAGTCAGAGTAGAATTTTGGAACATCAAAATCTCTCATTAACCAAATGACTGAAAGCATGTTGCGACTTTAACTAAAACGCTTTTTTCATTGAGATAACCACTACGTAACAACAAAATCTCTCATTCACGAAATGACTCAAACCATGTTGTTAGATGAAATAAAAAGATTGCCTCAAGAGATTAGCACTTTGGAACATGAAAAAGTCAGACTCCACAAATGACTCAAATCAAGTTGCTAGTTAGACTAAAACGCTTATTTCAGTGACATAAGCACTTTGGTGCATCAAAAATTCTCTTTCACCAAATGACTCAAAGCACTTTGGTTCTTAGACAAAAACGCTTATTTCAGTAATATAAGCAATTTGAAACATCAAATTCTCTCATTCACCAAATGATTCAAATCATGTTGCTAGTTTGACGAAAACACTTTTTTCATTGATACAAGCACTTTGGAACATGAAAATCTCGCATTCAATGAATGACTCAAAGCATGTTGCTCGTTTACCTCAAATGCTTATTTCAGTGAGATAAACATTTTGGGACGTTAAAATCCCTCATTCAGCAAATGACTCAAAATGTATCCTGGATTGACTGAAACAC
>NC_063336.1:73873059-73874006 GCF_021869965.1 Rhincodon typus | reverse complement strand
GCATGTTGTTAGTTTAACTAAAAAGATTACTTCACTGAGATTAGCACTTTGGAACATTAAAATCTCTCGTTCACCAAATGACTCAAAGCATGCTGTTAGGGTATCTGGAAAGATAACTTCAGTCAGATTAGTACTGTGGAACAATACAATTTCTCATTCAACAAATGACTCAAAATGTATCCTGGATTGACTGAAACACTTATTTCATCGAGAAAAGCACTTTGTAACATCAAAATCTCACACGCAACAAAAGACTCCAAGTATGTTGCTAGTTTAAGTAAAATGCTTATTTGAGTGACAAAAGCACATTGGTACATCAAAATCTCACTATCACCAAATGCCTCAAAGCACGTTCGTTGTTTAACTGAAACGCTTATAGCAGTAACGTAAGCACTTTGGAACATTGAGATCTCTCATTCAACAAATGACTGAAATCATGTTGCTTGTTTAACTTAAACGTCTATTTCAGTGAGATACGTTCTTTGGTACTTCAAAATCTCTCGTTCACCAAATGACTCAAAGCATGCTGTTAGGTTATTTGGAAAGAGTACTTCAGTCAGATTAGTACTGTGGAACAATACAATTTCTCATTCACCAAATGACTCAAAATGTATGCTGGATTGACTGAAACACTTATTTCAGAGAGAAAAGCAATTTAGAACATCAAAATCACGCATGCAACAAATGACTCAAAGCATGTTGCTCGTTTAACTAAAACGCTTATTTCAGTGCTATGAGCACTTTGGTACTTCAAAATCTCACTTTTACCAAACGAGACAAAACATGTTGTTAATTAATCTAGAAAGATTACTCCAGTCAGATTAGAAATTTGGAACATCAAAATCTCTCATTCACCAAATGACTCAAAACATCTTACTACTTTAACTAAAACGCTTTTTTCATTGAGATAACCTCTATGTCACAACAAAATGTCTCATTCACCAAAT
>NC_063336.1:73857937-73872559 GCF_021869965.1 Rhincodon typus | reverse complement strand
CTGATGCTGCTTGGCCTGCTGTGTTCATCCAGCTCTACACCTTGTTATATCAGGGAAAGAAAAGGACCAGTGAAGAATGGGGGAATAGTGGTGATGGACAGGGGAGGAAGAAATGGATTGGAGTAGGGAGGAGGAAATAGATAGGACAGATGGGAGGTGAGTAGATGGTCAGAAAGGGAATGAAATGACAGTGGGAAGAAGGGAACAGATGAGAGGGTGGGAGGGGGAGACAGAGAGAAAGAGAGAGAAGGGCAGATACACATTTGATTATTTCATTGAGTGATGCTTAGATAGCAGCAAGTTTGTCTGTTTTTTTAGAAGATTGTGTATTACCCTCCTCTAGAAATACTTGAACTGTAATAAAAGCTGTAACAAAAACCATTAAAATGAATATATAGACTATCTTATGCTTTGATAGAAATGTCCTCTTTGTAGAGGTCTGTGCAGCACATAGGCAGTACCAAGTGACAGAAACATCCAATATAAACCTAAATAAAAACTGAAAAAAGCAGCATCTGCCAGACCTGCTGAGCTTTTCAAGCAACTTCTGTTTTTGTTCCAATGTAAATCTCTTGTTATTAGGTTAATTAAGCATCACCCGGCTACACAATTTCAATGGATTACTTGTTCAGTAGAATGTTCAGTTCAAGCTATTCATTCAACCTGCATTTTTTAAGGATCATCTACAGAATATTCTTGTCCCAATTCCATTTGCATCAACACTCTTCTTTCACACCCAATTTCTATTTCTTTATTGTTTCTGATGCAGAATAATATAGGTTGTAGTTCTTGTTCTTCATCTAATTCAGCGTTCCATGCTGAGGCAAACTTTACTGCATGAAGAAATGTGACTCTCATCTCCTCATTTCGCAACCCCTTGATTCAAGGATTAGTACCATCCTCAAAATACCTTCAATGAACTTTGTCATATTATAACTACCTTCGGGTACCTGCCATTCAATGATTCCTTAATTATATTTTAGTGCCATTGCACAAATTACTCAATTGCATAATAGGTGAGAAGGGAAAGGTGTCTTACAAGAAAGAATCACAACAAATTGCAGGATTTAAGATTAAGAACTGCTTGCAATACACATAGCGAATTTTCTTGTCATGATTTAATTTTGTTTAAAGTACTATATTCTTCAAATTATACGTCTAAATTGAGCTGCAATTCCGCTGGGTTTCCAGGAGCATCATAAGGGATGTAAGAATTCAACTACCTTGGGAGATGCTGGTGATGGATGGGGAATGGCAGAGGAGTGGGACTGCAGTGTTGGAGGGGATCCGTGATGGAGACTAGCTGCTCTTCAAACATCTCCTTTGTTTTCAGTAACAGAATGCATTCCAATAGTGATCTGGATTAGATTAATCAGATTCTATCCTACCTTTCAGTTCCTGATGCAGTGCTTTTTCTACCCTGCTTGTGGTTACCAGACATCTCCAAGGTTCTGAACATGATCCGAGAAAGCAAAGAGAGAACAGAGATACAGCGAGAAAACAAAATGAATGAACCATGAAATAAAAACAACCAAATCCGTTGGAATTAAAATGTTCCAACTGGCAGCATTATAAAGAGGCAACATGTTGGATACAATGCTAGTTTTTTTTTTACAATGACTTCTATCAAAAACCTATATATAACATGACAAAATAAATATGTCTTCATCAGCTAAGGTAAGTTAAGACTCAACACTCCCAGCCCACAGGTTCTTGCAATAAAAGGGCACATTACAAATCTGGGCTGCAGCTCTGTAGGCCCAATTTACGATCTGTACAACCTTCTGGTTATTCAGTCATAGAAAACAATGCAGGTCATGAATCTGCACCTGAAATCATCAGTGAACACCTTTACTGCATAAAGCGCTGTGGCAAGAGTGGCTCAATCTTTGAACTTTCCCTCGTATAATCTCTAATTTGCCATTTGGAATAAACTGAAATTATCCAATAGTGCTTTCGAAAGTCATTTTCATAAAGCACACGCCAACACTCTCCATTGGTGACAGTGAAAACAAAACTTTGTAAAATTATTGCTCACATTTAGGATAGGCGTAGATGGGAAGAGAGCATGTATGAAAGGCACAGTTTTACTGATTAATATGGTGAGTTGTGTAGAAAACTTTCCATACTCATTTTGGAATCTTTTGTATGAAGAATAATCAGTCTCAGTTTGAAATGTTATTGATGCAGAATTTTAGAATTCCTTCCACTAAAATAATTTTGTAATTGTTGGCTTACTTCAGATATTAATGACAGTTTCCCTGTTATCCTAAATGAAATGGTCTTATTAAGATTAAATTAAACAGAGCAATTGGCTGCCCAGTACATTTCAGTTGCTGAGTGTTTGCTTTCCACCTGACGGGAGCTCACAGCTGAAGGTCTGTAATTGGAAGCACAGGATGTTGGGGAATGCAGTCAAACTTGCACTACTTTGCAATGCGCCACTTCTGGCAAAAGCACAAAAGTAAGTTACTGTTTTAATTGCACCCCTCATATTTATAATGCTGTTCTGGCACATCAATCTGTTAACAGAATCACCTGGATAAAGCGCAAAAATGCCTTACGATATAGATCTGTAATATAAATGCGTCATGACTATGTTTCTGAGCCATGATGAATGGCAATCCCATGCTTGATATTTGGTCTATACTGAAATAGCTGATCTCAAGTAACTATCACCAGAAACCAGTTGGCATCAGTGTTTCTGTAAAATAGAAAAGTGGCAGCAAAGATCAGGTTCACTCAGTCTCAGAAATGAAAACCAGATGCTTTAAAACACAATTTTAACATCTGCAATGTAAGGCAAAAGAGATTTAAAATACTGAGCCTTATTTGCCAATGGTAGCTGGCCCGCATGTAAGTTCTGAATGTTAGGCAACAGCAGGCTCCTATCAAGAACTAAAGGAGCACTCTCTGCTCCTCAACTACAATTGTGGTGGTGGGCAAGTGGTTTCTTGAGGCAGTGGAGGCTTAAACATTACCTTTGAGGCCTGCAGGAGTACTCCTTCTCTGCCTGAACCCATAAGCAAAGTTACAGACTGGGGTTGCATCTGACTTCAAGTCCGTGCCTGCTAGATTAACTTAGCTGGCCGAAAACCATGGTCCAAATGCCCCAAGGCTTTTGGCTAAAATGGCAGTTCGACCCTCATGATATCATTGAAACTGAATCTACACGTTTAAAGAAGGATTCTGATTTTCAGCAAGTGGCCTCAACACCTGCTTTAAAACCAGGTGAAGCCTGGCCCTGCAGAATGGTCTAAGCATTTTAACTGTGCAGTAACTTCGCCAAGAGGTTAAGGTTAAACTCCTGTTTCGGTAAGGTATAAGAGAGCAACCAGTGCTTGTAAAAATGAATCCAAAGTAACCTACTACCTTCAAAGATGGTTGAGTAATGCATACATTTACATGGGGCTTTTTAAACAGAAAAATGGCCCTTGAGGTTCTTGATGAGGCGTGGAAATGTGAAGTACTGATAGCTGTATTCTTTCGAAATGGCCTAGACATCTACCTTTAATCTCATGCAGCAGATCTTTGTCCTTTCCTGAACCCACCTGATTTATATTTTCTAATGGAAGAAGATCAGTTCTGTCCATGGGAAATAGAAAAATCCCTCTGTCCTCTGTTAAGAAAGCTGTCAAACATGGATTTTTACTCCTCAGATATTTTTGTTTAAAATAAAATCACATTTCTCTCTGATCGTGCAAATAATATTCTAAAAGCTGTGAGGTTCTCTTAAATTTTCCAACAGTCTTTTTCTGAAGCTTAGAAAATGGAGCATTCCAATTGTTGCAGGAAAAGACAATGCTGTTTTCCTGTGCACATTAACAATATAACTAGCCACAGATCACCCTGCAGCAATTACAGGCAAAACCAGTTGAGTGGCTATATGACTCTAGCTTCTATCATTCATACAAGTCACAGTTCTAGATGTGGAAAATGTTGCAATCCACTGGAGACAGTCAATTTCTCTAGAAAGATAATGTTATTGTTCAAATTACAACTTATGTCTTAGCAGATAAAGTTACTTGAGCAAATAAGTCTTACTTCAAAGAAGAAAAAGCAAAAATATAGGACAAGAATATTGAGATTGAAATACCAAGGCATCTCAATTGCAGTGAGTAATGATAATTAATAGAAATAGAATTATATATTTGGGCACTATTCACATTCTACATCCACATGAACCAGCCATGACAGAAGGGAATTCAAACCATTGCATTAGATTTAGTAAGGAAATTAAATGGAATTTATGGTTGCATTGATAGTGAAATGTTCGCTGCGCAATTTTTAATGTGAAAAATCTTGATCCCACATCCCTCCCAGGCATCAGTGAACTAGAAGGTCCTTGTTGCAACTGATTACTGGTAATGCATCACTGTCTGGCAATCATTAGTTTCTTATATATTCATTAAAATTTAAAAAAAGCACATTTTCCAAAAGGGATACTAGTAGATTTTTAAACAACATTTATTCAATTAAAATGTGGCACTTGGGATATCAATTTATGAGCTGCAATTCAGAATTTCCTTATTATTTGAATATTTGGTTATAATCCATTGTGTTTAAGTCTGGAATGAAGTGGTCTTTAGTTTTTGAAATTTGCCTCATTGTTTACTTTCTGCCTCATTCAACTGAAGGCTCTAACCAATGCTGCAGTTCCTGTTCAGGACAATGGATTTTCTTGGTGCCTCTTCACTAACCCCAAACTCACTCATTAAGAAGATCGCAGTCAAGTTCAAAGGTAAGTTTAGACAACATCCACATGTGCACCCTTTGCAACAGTAGCCACCAGGCAATGACCAGGAGTAGGACCCCTGTCTGATTATATCCTTCTCTGATACAAGAGCAGAGAAACTCAGGACAACTGCAATGTCCTTTTGCTAATAGTTACTTCAGCAGGTAAGTAAGTGCCCAGGGCCCGATGGGATCTACCCCAGGTTATTGAAAGAGGCAAGAGAGGAGATTGCTAGGGGCCTTGACCAAGATCTTTGTATCCTCTCTAGCCACTGGAGAGGTTCTGGATGACTGGCAAGTAGCTAATGTTGTTCCTCTATTCAGGAAGGGAAATAGGGACAATCCTGGAAATTATAGACCGATGAGTCTCACATCAATGGGAACCTATTGGAGAAGATTCTTAGGATAGGATTTATGCATATTTGGAAAAGCATGGCCTAATTAGGGACAGTCAACATAGCTTTGTGCGGGGCAATCATGTCTTACTAACATGCTTTTATTGAGAAGGTGATGAGGGTGATCAATGAGGGTACAGCAGTGGATGTTGTTTATGTGAATTTTAGTAAGCCTTTCAACAAGGTCCCTCATGATAGGGCACATTGAGAAGATTAAGAAACATGGAATCCAAGGTGACTTGGCAATTTGGATTCAGAATTGGCTTGCCCAAAGAGGGTAGTGGTGGAAGGGTGTTCTTCTGGTTGAAGGTCTGTGACTAATGGTGTTCTGCAGATCCGTACTGTGACCGCTGATGTTTGTGATTTATCTGAATAACATGGATGAAAATATAGATGGGTGAGTTAGTGAGTTTGCAGACAACACAAAGATCAGAGGAGTTGTGGATAATGTATAAGGCTATCAAAGGATCATAGAATCCCTACAGTGTGGAAACAGGCCCTTCAGCCCAACAAGTCCACACTGACCCTCAGAGCATCCCACCAAGACCCATCTAATCTACACATCCATGAGCACTATGGGCAATTTAGCTTAGCCAATCCACCTAGCCTTCACATCTTTGTATTGTGGGAGGAAACCGGAGCACCAGGAGGAAAACCACACAGACATGGGGAGCACATGCAAACTCCATACAAACAGTCGCCCGAGGGTGGAATCGAACCCGGGTTCCTGGCGTTGTGAGGTAGCAGTGCTAACCACCAAGCCACCGTGCTGCCCAGGGTATAGTGGGATATGGATCAGTTGCACATATAGACAGACAAATGGCACATGGAGCTTAACCCAGGCAAATGTGAGGTGTTGCACTTCGGACATCAAATGTTAAGGGAAAGCATACAGTTAATGGCATGACCCTGAACAGCATTCAAGAACAGAAGAATCTCCGGGCCCAAGTCCATAGTTCAAGGAAAGTGGCCACGCAAGTGGATAGGGTAGTAAAGAAGGCATATGGCATGCTTAACTTTATTGGTTGGGGCACTGAGTACAAAAGGCAGGAAGTGATGTTGCAGCTTTATAAAACTTTGGTTAGGCCACACTTAGAGTACAGGTAGTTCTCCTATAACATGATAATTGCGTTCTTGTGTGACCTTGAGCTACAGAAAATCGCCTTATAGGAAAATCGCTAAAGAAAATTGCTATGCATGTACAGCAGAAAGTTTGCGTTATCCAAGCACTGTCCACTATTCATCAATTGCGTTACAGCTAATTCACATTAACAAAACACAAGTTATAGCAGAAATACCTGTATTGCATTCAATTCAGGTTGCCACACAATAAGAAGGATGTGGTGGCTTTGGAGAGGGTGCAGAAGAGGTTTCCCAGCATGCTGCCGGGATTAGAGGGTATAAGCTATAAGGAGAGGTTAGACAAAGTAGTGTTGTTTTCTCTGCAGCAGCAGACCTGAGGAGAGACCTGATAGAAGTTTATAAAATTATGAGAGGCATAAACAGGATTGACAGTCAGAATCTTTTTCCCAGAATGAAATGTCTTAATGCTACAGGTCTTGCATTGAAATTAAGATGGGAAAAATTCAAAGAGCTGTGAGGCGCAAGTATTTTTTTCATCGAGAGTGGTAGGTGCCTGGAATTCACTGCCAGGGGCAGTGGTGGTGGCGGATATGATAGGAGTATTTAAGATGCTTTTAGATAGGCACATGAATAAGCAAGGAATGGAAGAATATGGACTATAGGCAGGCTGAACGGATTAGTTTAACTTGACATCATGTTTGGTACAACATCATGGGCTGAAGGGCCTGTTCCTGTGCTGTACTGTTCTATTTTCAGAGGTCAGGGATTTAGCCAGGGACAGTTCATACAATACCAGACATAAATATGAGCATTCAGCCA
This sequence comes from Rhincodon typus, assembly GCF_021869965.1. NCBI lineage: Eukaryota > Metazoa > Chordata > Chondrichthyes > Orectolobiformes > Rhincodontidae > Rhincodon > Rhincodon typus. Next base: position 73,865,528 of record NC_063336.1, on the reverse strand, counting down.
ATTAGCAGCTGTTCATTTCGTAAAGTACCATTCATCATGACAGGACTGATTAGGGTTAAAGTCACATAGTTCCCTAAATGTAAGAGCTATCATAAAAAAAGTACTGTGTGAAACAAGAGTGTGAACATTCATAGTTTACAGCATCCCAAATCTAGTCTTAGCTTCACTTGAAAGATTTAAACTGTAGACAACGACAAATTGCTTTATGGCCATCAATCCTTCATTGGTGGTTGAGATCTTAACACTAATGTATTTCTCGATGTGTTTCTACTGTTTTTGGTCTATATTCAACAGTGTTTCATTGAAGTACCTTTGTGCTGCTCTAGCTTTAGCACTCAGATGTTTTTTGCTGTTTTGCTTAGGTATGAAAGAGTCCTGCGTCCTGATTCTTCACAATAACAATCAATGAGACACATGAAGTGAGAGGCACAACATGTACAAACAGTGGAGAGAAAGAGAGAGCACGCAAAAGAGAGACAGCAAGAGAGAGAACACAAGAGAGACAGAGAGAGAGAGGAATAAAGTCACATGCAGTGAAGGGAAGACTAGGGGTTGGCAAAGTAAGTAAGCAAGCTATAGACATAAGATATTACTCTGAATTGTGGCTGCAACTAACCAGAAAATAACACTATGTTGGGTACTTTTAACTATTCTGAACAACCCATTTTATACCTTCCCTGGTTTTCTTTTCGGGTGGAACTGATGGAAATGAAATTCAGACTGATGAGGAAATGGGCAGTAAATTTGTTACCATCATGGGGTTCATTTGGTGGTCTTGTTAATTTTATTTTCAAGCAAAATTACAAAACAAATTGGTGAGTTTTGTTTATTAAGGTGAGGAACGAGATTGCAAACCAGTCAATGGCAGCATAAATTTTTCCTCAGATTAGCTACAGCCCACTTTTGAAGTACAGTGAAGCTCCCTCTGCTCACTCCAATAACTTGCTTTGACACAGTCTTATTACATCGCACCTGTAACTGTGCAGCACAAAGTAAGGTTGGGATCTAACACTTTGAATTTGTGAAATCTGAGACAGTAATGGCCAATCTGGAGTTTTGACCAAGTCATACAAACCTAGCTCCTGTTCTACTAGGCCCTTGCGCTCTGTCCACACTGGAGGGGTTGGGACAATTTTCAAACAATGAAATTGGGTCAATGTGAGCAAACATTTCGGAAGCACTGGTGTATTACTTTCAACATTTGACAACAACAATGGTTTTATCTCTTTCAATGTAACTCCCAGTTTAGTTGTTCTTACACAAAGGACTGATTTAGGCTGCCCCAAGAGTGTTCTTCGTGGGATCAGTCACCCAAACAGTCAGTCTTGGATCAAATCCAACAAGCCCAGAAGTGAAAGATGAGTGTGATCATCAACTGCTTTAGAATAGGCAGAAACACTCTTAATGTCAAATTAAACTAGTCAAATTAATGCTCATTTATAAACATTTATTCAACCAATGCATGAATTAAAAATCCAATACAGACCAGTTACCCAACAGCTTTTGAAAATTAAGCCTGAAATAACCAGTTCGTTCTACCTGATACCTCATTTTTTTGAAAAGGAGATATTATATAGAATTTGCAGAGGAACAACATTAGAATAATATAGAAAACTATGAAAAGCATTTCTATAATTATGTACTACAGGAGGACAAACAACACACAAGCAATACAGACAATGGAGTAAATGTCTCATTAGCGGCAAACACAATTGTAATGCAAGCATCAGAAAACGAAGCCTAAGTGCTGGGATAAAATATAGACCTATTCTGAAGAAGGGTCACTGAACTCGAAATGTTAACTCTGCTTTTTCTCCATAGATGTTGCCAAGCCTGGTGAGTTTCTCCAGCAAATTCTGTTTGCGTGTGCAAAATGGATTAGCTCCCATCTTCTTCCATCATCCACTTTCTAACCAATTACCTTCATTATGAATTATTTTCTCCAAAATTAAAAGATACTTCAATTTGATTTAATATCCGAATGGTTTTGAAATATGTCTGGTCAACAGCTTTAATGATTTTAAAGGATGCTTCTGAAGCATGTAACACAGCATTTTTCTATTTAGTTGCTTAAATCCATGGATGATTTGAGAATTGAACTATGTATTTTGTAATTATTTGGTGGCTATCACAAAATTACAGGAAGATCGGATCAGGTGAATACAAAAATAGCTTTTGTAGGAGTCTGGGATTAAAGGGCAAATCTCATGAGACAACCTTCTATGAAGGTCCACAGACCCCATTTAGAAAATTATCCCAGAAACTTTTCATTGAAGATAAAAGGGAGCTGTGCCGTATTAATGATCTACTGATGAAACACGAGGATTTCATGTTTTGCATCAATTCTTGGAACGTACAGATGTAGAACAAAATGAAAATGAGAAAGGGCACAACTGCTTTTATCTGAGACAATAATCCACATTACAAAAAAAGCAAATGGTCATCTTTTGCTACAAATAACAGAAGTTGCCAAATAACAAAACAAATAGTTTTGTTCTCATATATAATGAAGTCACTTGATGCTTGACTTAATTCTGTCTCCATTGGGAGATTAATCAATGTAGAGACTTGGGTTAGCAACCTTAGGTCAGAATAGTGCCATCTCAGATTCAGTTCCCATTCTAAAGAACAGTCATTTTAGACTGAGAACTGGGTTCTGATGATGAAATTCCCTCTTTTAGTGCCATAAATGAAAATAGAACACAATATCTAAATGTTATTGGAGGGAGGTATTGGCCTAGTGGAATTATTGCTGGACTGTTAATCCAGAGACCCAGGTAATATTCTGGGGACCTGTGTTCAAATCCCACCATGGCAATAAAAGTGTGGAATTAAGAGTTTTAACAATGACCATGAAACCATTATCCATTGTCAGGAAAGACCCATCTGGTTCACTCATGTCCTTTGGGGAAGGAAGTTGCCATCTTTACCTGGTCTGACCTCTAGACCCACAGCAATGTGGTCGACTCTTAACCGCCCTCCAGGTAATTAGGGATGGGCAATAAATGCTGGCCTAGCCAGCGATGCCTTCATCCCCTGAATAATATTAAAATATGAAGCCAAAAGTAAACTGGAAGCCATTTTTGATCAGGCTGAAAATATTACAAAACATTTTGAAAACACAAATAAAACCAAATACATTTAACTGTCCTAACTTAATCTGCACATATTGTTTTAAATAACATTTCACATATTCTTTTAATTAGTCAGTACCTTTCATCCTCTGGAGAGGCATGTTGGATGTGAATCCTGGGACTAGCAGGTCGTTTCCTATCTAGGGAGTGAAACCATCTGTTCCACCAATGAAACAGGAAGATACATAGACAAGTTAGGTAGAAAGTGCGAGCCAGGAACAGCTAGAATAGGTTTAGCGGTAGATGGCTGACTAGGAGTATACCCCAGGCGTCTAGACACAAGTAACAGGAAGCCTAATCTTATCTTGATCTTTAGAATGGTAATGCTGCAGAGTTGAAAATGATTCATGTGAGAATGGTGATCCACTTGTGCTTTTGAACATTTGATCCACAAATCCACTTGTGCTTTTGAACATTTTTCATAGGACATCCTGAAATGTTTCGTTTGAATTTATACTGAATTAGATTCAAAGGTCAAAGTTTCAGTTCACAGTGGGGGAAAGGCTGCACATGTCCAGTGTGTTTGTCCAATACACCTGCATTATTCCCTGTACATGTATGATGTGGTTGCCAGATCCATCCCTCTGTATTGCCCATTGCACACATATCATGTGGAGTGCCTGATATATGGTGAAGCCACCTATGGTTCTATCTCTTCACAAGACCAAGGAGAAATATGTGAGCTTCTTGGTTTACTAAACACAGAATCACGTGAGTAATTAAGGAGACCTGCATTCTGTTTTTCAAGTGTTTTACTTTAATTTTTTGAAATTATTGTCAACCTGTTTGGACATGTTCCGACATAGCTCTGTAGGATTTGAACCCAGATCTTCCCAGGGGTAAGGACTTTCCCATTGCTCTATGACATCTTAAAAAATTTCAGCAGGACACTTGCGTTGTCAGAAGCCACTTTGCATTCCTGCTCAGTGGCACAGGTGCAAGCTTGAGAAGTTCCAATCTTTTTAACCAATTTACCAGTACATGCTAAGGATTAAGCTCATTTTGGAGAAATGATTGGTGGAATTGCCATTGCTGTTGCCATTGTGAAGCAGCAATACGATGCTGGTAGAAACAATGATGACTCAACAGAAACAAACTGAGTTTGAAATGTAGTATTGATACTGTTGAGTTGAAGTCCTTGAGTCTGTCTGTCCACCTGTGTTTTCAGATCTTCTTCTAACTGATACACATATACAGATGGCAAACAGTTTGACCCACTACGCGGATAAATTAACTAATGCTTTGTCTTTGGGAAATACGGAATCTCTGCAGGACTGTAGTTTCCCACTAAAAAGGCTATGCATAGAAATGAAAGCTAAATAAATTATTGGGATATGCTGTCTTTAAAATCAAGTCCTCTAACTTATTATGCACCTTCCTTTTGTTCCCTACTCTCTTGTGGTGGATTTGGAATTCCATTGGGGAAATCTAAAACCCTGTCCTCTCATGACACTGTTCTGAGTTAAATTGAAGCTGCACTTGCCTCTGTGGATATTTCCTACTTGCTTTAACATCTCCCCCTCTTGGATCGCAAGGAAATTCACAGCTATTGTTTCCTTGCTGGGGTAAAATCCCTTAGAGGTGTCAATCTATGTTCAGCACCTCATGCCAATCATGATGCATTATGGTAGTTTGGACCATCGTTGTCAGCGGTTACTCTAACATACAGGGCATCAGAGTTGAACCTGATCCAGTATTCCTCCTACAATCCTCACACACATGCACATGAACCCAGCAAGGTTGCTCAAATGAGATCAGGAGTAGGTCTCCTAATGATCTCCCAACTCATACTGGGGAATCCTAAATCTCACTGTAGAATGTTTCTGCCAATCCAACAGAAATCAGCGTTGTCAACACCAAGTGGAAATGACCCATCTATCCTTCCAGGTTGTTCACTCATTTAACCCATCTAAGACATAAGAAAAGCTAAATTTGCTTTAAAGAGGCTTTAATCACATCAATGCTTAAAATTTGGATTCCAGTGTCATAATTCCAATTAAAGGGTCTGGTATTTCAGGAAAGGACATTATATTTTGAAGCTGTTTATGCTGAAATTTCAAAAGGATACTGCTCTTGAGGGATGGAACACATTTTATCTCCGCTACTCAGTCAGCTCTTCACCTAAGTTCAGAAAGCCTCCCACGAGCCTAAATAGCTTTAGTTCTGGTACAAAGCTCCTTTCAATATAAACTGATTAGTTGAAAGACTCAGATCATTTTAAAGGAGTCACGGTGGCCCTCCACTTTGTGAAAATGTGTGCTTCCTTTCTCCAAACACCAGATTCTGTTTTACTTCCTTTTGCAATGCAAGTGTTATTGTAATTTCTTGATATAAACCATACCTATTGTATGTTAACATTAGGTATTTATCTGTCTGTATTGAAAGAATGTAAGTGTGGTTGTTTTTAGGATAAGTGAGTTTTTGAGAATTTAGTTCTGTGTTCAAAGTTTACTGGGCAGGAACATAAGGATTAAAGGAGAGAAGACTATGGATTCTGCAGCAGAAGAATCTCAGAAAGTCTGGTTCTGCTAGTAACCAGTCTGTGTGTGTTGTGATCCTGGATTGGTCAAACGAGGTCATGCTAGTAGCAATAACCTGCCCTACAACATTGGCTGACTCAAAGGGACAAACACCAGAGAATGAATCAAATAGCGAGAAAAACATGAGCTCAAGAAGGGAATTTCTTGCTTGACGTTGTTTGACATCCAGTTTTCAGCAAACTACTGTGTTGTGTCCGAACAGATCACGTGTTTCAAAACCACTCTCTAGCTGGGGCATTGTTCCAGTTGGCTGTTTACCACTTAGCAGTACAAGAAAACAGCAAACTCCTGTCAACCTTGCAAAGCAGAACAGTGATCAGGTTAAAGCAGCTGAGAGTGAGGGAGGAGGAAACTGCCAGGGTGCCTGTACCTTGTGCAGTGCTCAGAAAGTGTTGGATGGCTTCAAATGTATTTTGCCTGTTCAGATTTGAGCCAAATTCTTTTCAAAAGAAATCACACATCTCTTAAATGTTCATTGCTTCTGAGTTGCTCTGTTCAAGGATCAAGCACAGCCAAAGTAGAATAAAATCTGCACAGGACTTGGAGGAAGAGAAGCCTTTAATATGGTGACAGATTGCAATTAATGGTTTTATATTTGTGTTTTCAATACCAAACTAGTTTTCCCGTTGTGAAATATTTCCCCTGTACCCAGAGCCTTAAAATAATTGCTTTTGGAGCATATTACTGCACCTACATGTTTGTGACAAAGTAAAATACCCACCTGAATTTCTTTCAGTAACTACTTCCCCTTCTCTTCTGGGTTGCTGGGCATGGGACATTGCTAATCCCTTAGGGTCTCATCCAAGTGATTGTTCCTATGATAGCAATGAGTGTTAGACATCAAGATGAAATCTGCTGGTACTCAGAGAAATGGACAGGACATTTTTGAGTCTTTCCCCTAACCCCTTCAATGTAGCCAATTAGAGTCCCTTACGTTGAAGCTCAGGACAGTCAGATCCACCAGTTCCAGCACAATGAATCGTCCTATCTAGGGTTATTAAGATAGATCATTTTGCTTATAACACATCTGATATCAATTTAGATTTAGCATTGCAATTCAAAATACTGATAGAAAATGCACTTCCACCTTTCTACTACTGTACATTAATATAGACAATTAAACCTGACCCATAATTTGAAAATTACAACTGACACTGTACATGTTGAAAAAAGGTAACAATGGAATTGTTAGGAATAGCCCCATATTCACTGAGTCTGGTAGCAATCAAGACACATGGATAACCATCAACAGCAGTCAATAGAATTTTTAAGAGTGTGAATCTTAGTGCTGCTCAGCTGGGAATGTTCCTTTAACATTTGTGTTTATTTTATTTCAATGTACATGCAATAGGTGCTTTTGCACCTTTTTTAAAAATCCAAATTGGTGTGCACACATGGAAGAGAGTCACTGCTTCATTTTTGCTGGCATGTCATACTACCCAATTGTTTGTCATTGAGTCCACCTTTTATCCCAACAAACACCAAGTGACATTAATCCCATTTACCTGCACTTGGTCCAGAGCCTGCTACGCCCTGGCATTTTAAGTGCTCATCCAGATGCTTGTTAAATGTTGCGAGAGTTTCTGTCTGCATCACGTTCTAAAGCAGCACATTCCACACTTCTACCATTGTCTGGGTGAAAAACAATTTTTCCTCAGCTTTCCTCTAACTCCTCACCTTACACTTGTGCTTACTGATTTTGGACATGCCTGCCATGGGGAAAAGATTTCACTTAACTCTGTATGCAGGAAAAGTAATCAGTTAGTGCAGTGCAAATCATAGAATCCCGACAGTGTAGAAAACAGGCCCTTTGGCCCAACAAGTCCACACCAACCCTCACAGCATCCCACCCAGACCCATCCCCCTCCAACCCACCTAAGCTACACATCCCTGAACACTATGGGCAATTTAGCATGG
>NC_063336.1:73846334-73857437 GCF_021869965.1 Rhincodon typus | reverse complement strand
CCCTTATCTTGCTCAGCAGCCTCCTGTGTGGCACCTTATCAAAGGCCGCCTTGAAGTCCAGGTAGATAACATCAGCTATCTCCTTTAGAACTCTGGGGTGTAGTCCATCTGGTCCAGGTTATTTGTCCACCTTCAGGCCAATCAGTTTTACTAGCACCTTTTCCTTGGTGATGGCCACCATACTCAGCTCTGCCCCTTGACTCTCTTGAATATTTAGGATATTACTCGTCAGTCTTCACGGTGGAAGACACGCGAAGTAATAATTCAGTTCCTCAGCCATTTCCTTGTTCCCCACTATTATCTCTCCACTGTCATTTCCCATTGGTCCAATGTCCACTTTTGCTTCTCTTTTGCCCTTTATATATCTAAAGAAACTCTTACAGCCTTCATTTATATTACTTGCTAGCTTACCTTCATATTTAATCTTCTCCCTCCTTATTTCTTTTGTTGCCCTCTGGTCTTTGTAAGCTTCCCAGTCCTCTGGTTTTCCACTGCCCTTCGCCACATTATATGCATTCTCTTTTGCTTTTATGCTATCCTGACTTAGTCGGCCATGGTTGCCTCATTCTCCCTGTACCATGCTGCTTTTTGCTTGGGATGAATTTTTGCTGTGTCTCCTGAATTACTCCCAGAAACTCCTGCCATTGTTGTTCCACTGTCTTTACTGCTAGGGTCCTCTTCCAGTCACTTCTGCCCGGCTCCTCCCTCGTATCTCTGTAGTCGCCTTTATTCAGCTGTGATACAGTTACCTCTGATTCTGTCTTCGCCCTCTCAAATTTCAGAGTAAATTCTCTCATTTTATGATCACTGCCTCCTAAGGGTTCCTTTACCTTAGGCTCCCTTATCAAGTCTGTCTCATTGCACAACACTAAATCCAATATTGCCTGTTCCCTTGTAGGCTGCACCACGAGCTGCTCCAAAAAGTCATCTCGTAGACATTCCACAAACTCCTTTTCTTGCAATCCACTACCAACATGATTTTCCCAGTCCACCTGCATGTTGAAATCCCCCAAGATCACTGACTTTGCCTTTCTTACACACCTTTTCTGTCTTGCGCCCCAGCTCCTGACTACTGTTTGGAGGCCTGTATACAACGCCAACTGTTGTGGTTTTTTTTTTTTTAAACCTTTTGCAGTTCCTCAATTCTACCTGCACAGATTTTACACCATCTGACCCTACCTAGTTTCTTCCTATTGATTTAATTTCATTTCTCACTAATAAGGCAACCCCACCCCCTCGGCCCACCTACCTATCTTTTCAATAGGATGTATATCCTTGGATATTCAGTTCCCAATCCTGATCCCCTTTGTAGCCACATCTGTGATGCCTACCACGTCATACCTGCTAGTTTCGATCTGCGCCACAAGCTCATTTACCTTATTCCTTTATACTGTGCGCTTTCAGATATAACACCTTCAGTCCTGTATTAACCCCCGCCCCCCCTTCTCATTTTCATTCGTTTTTCCAGTGTTTGATTGCTAGCCTTTTCCAAACACACTCCTGTTTGTGTCTGTACTGGAGACTTTAATAACCTCTCCTGAATTCTCCTTTCCTGTCATTGCTTTCATATTTTTCCACCCAGTTGAATCCACCAGACTGGGAGTGGCTACTTGAAAGTAGAAGTCTTTTAATCCTCTTCCTCTTAATATGAGTTAAAATCCCTTAGGATGAAGGAAAATCCCATCTGCTAAAGGTATTTGGGGCTCCTCTTTGCCCTCTTAATTGCTTTAGTAAGCATTCCCTCCACACTGTCTCTGTACTCCTGGATGGCCTTCCCTGTTTTTGATGCTTTATACCTAACAAATGCTGCTTCTTTGATCAAACTCTAGGTCTCCCTTGACATCCACAGTTCCCGAGTCCTGATGTTGCTGTCCTTGCCCTTCACTCTTCAACAAACATGCAGACCCTAAACTCTCATGACACTACTTTTAAGAGACTCCTACTTTCAAGTAGCCACTCCCAGTTTGCTTACCAGATACTGTTTAATGATATTGAAATTGGCCTTCCTCCACTTTAGACACTTAACTTATGCACTATCCTTATCCCTTTCCATGAGGACTATAAAACCTTCAGAGTTATGGTCACTATTCCCAAAATATTCATCATCTTGTCTGGCTTCATTTTGAAGGATTAGTTCTGGTTGGACTATATGTACTGGCACAAGAAGCTCTCCTAGATGCACTTTAAAAATTGCATCCATCTAAACCTCTCTCTTTCAAATGTGATCCCAATTAATGTTAGCAAAGTTGAAATCTCCTACTACTATAACCTTATTCCACTCATGCCTCTCTTCACGTGTACTCCTATCTCTCTCTGACTGTTGTGAGTCCTGTAGTATAATCCCAGCAAAGTGATTTGTTTATTCCTGAACTTTTACCCAGATTAGACCATAATATATGGGAGCAGAATTAGGCCATTTAGCTAATCGAGTTTGCTTCCCCCATTTGAGCATGGCTGATAAATTTCTCAATCCCATTCTCCTGCCTTCTCCCTGTAACCCTTGATCTCCTTACTAATCAAGAGCCTATTTATCTCTGCCTTAATTCCACTTAAGGATTTAGCCTCCATAGCCTTCTGCAGCAATAACTTAGCAGCAATGCCCTCATTCCTTCATCCAGATCATTGTTATTGCGAATTGTTATGTTCCCAACACTGACCCCTGTGGAACTCTGCTCGTCACCAGCTGCCATCCTGAAAAGGAAACCTTTTATTCCCACACTTTGCCATCTGCCAGTCAGCCAATCCTGTATCCATGCCAGTACCTTGCCCCAACACCATGGGCTTTTTATCCTGTTTAACAACCTCCTGTATGGCACGTGGTCAAAGGCCTTCTGGAAATCCAAACAGATCATGGCCACTGACTGTGTCTCTTTTCTAACTTGCTCATTACCTCCTCCAAAAAATTCTAACAGATTTGTCAAGTGTGACCTCCCTTTAATGAAGCTGTGCTGACTCAGCCCTATTTTAGCATGCACTTACAAGTACTTTGCAGTCTGATCCTTAATAATGGACACTAAAATCTTATCAATAACTGTGGTTAGGCTTACTGGGCTATAGCTTCTTCTCTTCTGCCTCCCTCTCTTAAATAGGCATGTTACATTAGCCATTTTCTAGCCCTGCGGGACCGTCCATGACCTCAGTGATTCTTGAAAGATCACCACAAATGCCTTTACAATATCCTCTGCTTTCTCCTTCAGAACCCTGGGTCCTTCTATGTGCCTTTGCCTGTCTATCCCCACCCCTTTCCTCTGCCTGCCCCACCACCCCCTTTTTTTGTAAGCCTGGTTCTCAATCGCCATTCTGCCTCTTGCACCTGCAGCCACTCTGTCTCTGTCTCTGCATTCAGCTCTCGCTCTGTCTAAAGCAGTCCCACGACATCTTGCTTGGCCTCCCACTCCCCCATCCCCACCCCCACCCCTCCAAATTGGCCTGCTGTTCTTCTTTCCCACTTCTCCCTCCTCCCCACTTCTCCTTCCTTATCTTGCCCTTATGCTCCCTCTTATCGCTTCCCCACCTGTGCTCAATGACTCCCCAGCTACCTATCCCTCCTGGTGGTGCTAAACCTGGTTCCTAAGTCATTCACCTCACCACTTTTCTGTCATATGATTCCAATTGCTTCTCCTTGTTCAAAATGAAGTGTGTTTCTATTTTCCTCATTCACAGCTCTGCTACATATTGTGGCTATGATTTCCCACATTTGGTCTTTTGCTTCAGACTTTGGATCTCTCAGATGGTTTCTGTTGTCAACTGCACATAGTTTGATATTTTGAGTGCGTGTTTACCAACTGTTTGTTATTTTTCCTCCTGTTTTTGTTCAGATGTTCATTTGGAGCTAGAAGATAGAATTGCTAAGTTTATGAGAACTGAAGAAGCTATTATTTACTCTTATGGATTTGCCACAATAGCCAGTGCCATTCCAGCATACTCGAAGAGAGGCGATCTGGTGTTTGTGTAAGTCATTTTCAATAGAAACCTAGCTGCTTTTGCTCATGTGGCACAGATGAGCAAAACAATCATTAAAACAATTAAAAATTGCTGAGATTTTATCCCCACATTTAGTTGTGAAATATGAGAGAATTGTATAATTATACCCTGATCAATAAGTTAGACAATACAATGGCTGTACATGTTTGAAGTCAAGAGGTTACTATCCAAGATATCCTGTTCTTCCAAAATCTGTTTGATTAGTGTAGCTTGTTATGGACATTTGCAGAATGGCATAATTTTGCATTACTTGCCTGGCAGTTACAGATTAAAGCTCAACAGAGATTTGTTGATTCCAGTGTAAGGAACTTTTTAATAACCCACCCAAGCTTTAGACATCCTGTAAAGCCTCCACATCGCGAACCACTAACATTTTGTGGGATTATGTTCCATTAGGTTTTATCTATTATTCAAAATTTTAATTTTTTTTGTCTGATCTTTATCTCGGTTGAACCTCCTTTTTTTTTTTTTTTTTTTTTTTTTGTTTTTTGCTTTTTGCTTTTTGCTTTTTATACCTGATTTGATGTGGAGTTGTCCATCTGACTCTTTCCTCATTCAAACTGTGTTTTCCTTATTAACCAGATATTTGTTTACTCTGTTCATTCAGGTGCTGGATGTTGTGTAGAGTGCGGTGTACTTTTTGGATGTTTGGTTGTTTGAAACTTTAAGTTCAGAAAACATCTGAAGGAAATTACAAACATAATAAACTGCACATTTTTCCACAATATTCAGCATATTACTTTCATCAAACCCATACGGTCTTTTGAAAGTGGATCAGCCTAATTTTAAAGAGGAACAAGAGCTCTGCCACAACAGCATGAGCTAGCTGCCTTTTCTTTTATGTATAACACAGTCTTGAATTAAACTAGTTTTTGTATTAATTTGAGTTGTTCCTGGAATATTTTATCAAGTCTGCATATTAATGAGAATTTTATTTTCAAGTACTGTCAGAAACGTTGCTTTTTCTAAAAATTTCATTTTGGGTTTGTCTTTGCAATCGAGAAAGATGTACACCACATGAGCTGCAACAGTTCAAGAAGCAGTTCTCTGCCACCACCTCTAGGGTAGTTTGGGATGAGCAACAAATATGGACCATCCTACAGTATTCCATTAAATGATCTTTTGAAAGAATGAAAAATGAATTGCCAATTATTAATTGAGAATGCTTGTTAACTTTGCTTCCTTACGTGGCAATTTCTCCAAGCCTGATGTACTGTTTGAAGATCAGGTAAAGTCCAGCATTGATCTCCATTGTCTTATCCTGACCATGACAGCTATATCTTTTTGTGACGTGAGTAATATGCTGTTAGGAGAGAATTAGAAAAATAAATAAAGGTGACCAGAAAACCTCAGTGCCCAATTTGTTACTTTGAAAGAAATATTCCTGATGAAGCTTGCTGTATCATAGGATTGTTTTGTTTAGGTGGTTTAAATTTTCTTACAGGGATGAAGCTGCATGCTTTGCTATTCAAAAAGGTTTGCAAGCTTCACGCAGCAACATAAAGTATTTTAAACACAATGATATGGATGACCTGGAACGATTGCTTAAAGAACAGGAACTTGAGGACCAGAAAGTAAGATGTGATTAACCTTGGTGAAATCAAAAAGAACAAAATTACTTTTTCAAAAATGTTTTTGATCTTTTAGCTGCATGTATATTAAGAAATTATTTCAAATTATTTTTCAAGAATCCTCGCAAAGCACGTGTAACCCGACGATTCCTTGTAGTGGAGGGATTGTACATGAATACTGGGTACATTTGTCCACTCCCGGAGCTGGTAAGAGAAAAATGAGGAGAAGAATAGCTTAGCTGTAGTTATTTCATTTCGAGCAACATATAGCTCATGTGAGATGGACAAAATAGTTCTAATAATGAAAGAAATGGTGCATTTTGTATTAAACTTTTGAATGTTCTGAAATTATTCTTTCATACCTCTTACTGAGAATACCTCTAACTTTGCAGGTAAAATTAAAATATAAATACAAAGTACGGATATTTTTGGAAGAAAGTTTGTCCTTTGGGGTTTTAGGAGAGCATGGACGAGGTGTAACTGAACATTTTGGAGTGAATGTAAGATTTTTTTTTTTGTTCTTGGATCGTATTCTGTAAATCCATTCTACAAAACAACAAGAATTACATTGATACAATGACTTAGTGGCTAACCTTCTGGACTAGTTGTCCAGGGTGTGTACTGTTAATGTGACTTCAAATCCTACCATGAATCTGTAAATTTGAAAAGAACAAAGAATTTGATTATTATGAAAGGACTAGAAAATAAAATTCAGTATTGGCTGACGTGAACACTTGAGCACAGGCTAGTAATGGATCCCTTAAGCCTGCTTCATCATTTGATAAGATCATGGCTTATCTGATTAAGACAGCAAAACCACATTCTCATCTACTGCATAACCTTTGACTGCTTGCTTACTAAGAATCTAATTAAAAAATGTTCAAAGCCTGCTTCTATTATCTTTTCAGGAAATTAGTGTTAAATGGGCGACCCCTTATTTTTAAACAGTGGTGGCCAGTTCTTAATTATCCCATAAGAGGAAACACCACGTCTACATCTATTGTGACAAGATTCTGTCAGGATTTTGAATTTTTTAATCAAGTTGTGTCTTACTCTTCTAAACTCCAGCAAATACAAGCCTAGCCTATCCAGCTGTTCTTCATGAGGCACCCAGTCCATTTCCAATATTAGCCTGGTAAACCTTTTCTGAACTGCTTCCAATATATTTGCATCCCTCCTTTAACTAAGATGGCTAATACTGTACTTGGTATTTCAGATGTGATCTGAATGCTGTGCATAACTGAATCAGAGCCTCCCTATTTTTGTACTTGATTCCCCTCCGAATAAACAATATCATTCTCAACCACAAACCGAAACAGAAAATCCTGGAAACGTTCAACTGTTCTGGCAACATCTATGGAGAGAAATCCGAGTTTTCCTTCTTTTCTGAGGAAGGGTCATTGAACCCAAAATCGATTTTTCTCTCCACAGATGCTGCCAGATTTGCTGACCCTTTCTAGCAATTTGTTTTTGTTATGGTTTCCAGTATCCACAGATTTTTTAAGTAATGTCATTTAATTGGCTTTCCTAATTACCTACTGTGCATGCATACGAGTCCTTTGTGATTCATGCACTGGGACACTAATCTCTCTGCATCTCAGATCACTTTAATTTCTTAGGATTTAAATCAAATATTACGTCATTAATTTTTCTGCAAAAATAGACAATTTCATATTTCCCACATTGATACTGTACATTAGCCAAATCTTTGCTCACTCACTTAACCTGTCCAATCTTTTCATAGCCTCCTTGTGTCCCACAGGTCCAACAGAGTAGCACTTTTCTAGTGATTTGTAATTTTCCTGAGTTCCTCCATCCTTCCCCATTTCCTGATTGATTGATTGCAGTTTCTGAACTGTAACTGGTATCCTCCTGGTGAAGACAAATGCAAGCTATCTATTTAATTCATCTGCGGAGTCTTTATTTTCTGTTACCAATTCTCCAGAATTATATCCTACATAATCAGCACACATTGTTAATATTTTTCTCTGTTAAATGTTTATTTTGGAAGCTCTTTACTGTGTGTTTTGATGTATCTGGCTAGCTTGCTTTTAGTCTAGTTTTTGTCTCCTTAACATTTTAGTCAATCGTCGATTTGTTTTTTTTTGTTGATGTATTCAGTCCAATTTTCTGACCTGCCACCATGCTTTGCATAGTAATGTTTTTTCTTGAAGTTTTTGATATCAAGTTTTTAACATTTTGAGTTAACCACTAATCGTGGTCCTCCCTTTGATTTTTTTTTTTTTAAAAACTGATTGGAACTGACTCTGAAGTAGTCAGATTGTCGTAACAAACCATTTGGATTTCTTGCACTCTTACTCTCTCCTCACTATATATCATGAAATCTTGCATTTGAACCATGTCTCTCCACAGTAATTCTTTGAAAGAGCTATTCAATTAGTCTCTCCAATTCCGTCCAAATATCCCTGAATATATGTTTTGACCTTCCTACCTATCAGTTGATTATGGCTGATATGTGACTTATGAGATTCAGCTATTTTTGTTGAATCTTTGTAGCTTAACCTTCAGACTCTTAACCTATCATTGCTACACTAATCACTGCTACATTCCCTCTCAGGGCAAATGTCTATTTGCTAATATGAGAATCACGGAACTATCCACAGCACTTCTAGTGTTGTCTAACCAGAGTATTGTATAATTGAAGCTTGACTTTTATTTCTTATTCTTGATTGTAAAGGTCAGACTTTTTTGTTTTTACTTTCTTTATTGGTTTATGACATTGTAATGATCTTTGTCTTTAGATCACTAAGTGTCTTTAGACCTCAACTATTTCAAGCATGTTACCATTTAGAAAATGCACTGTTCTATTCTTTCAAGCCCCAAAGTGGGTGATTTCATCCATTTTGCTACAGTTTTGCCCACTCATTTTAATTAAAGTGTCTTTAATTTTATACTTCGATTGACACTTTGCATCACCACATCTGCATCACCTGATTATTTGGATATCTGCCTTTCACTTGCATTATCGATGTTGTTAAGCAATATACTAAATAATTTGGGCCCCAGCACATGTTAATTTGGGAAATAAAGTTCAAGAGAACCTCCAGTTCATGAAAGTCCATTACTTGCTTGCCAGTCGGAGCGGAAGTAGGCCATATGGCCTCTTGAACCTGCTCCACCATTCAATAGGATCCTGGCTAATCCCATGTTGCTCATGTCTACTTTGCTGTATATTCCCCATAACACTTGATTCCCTAACTGATCAAGAATTTATCCATTTCAGCCTTAAATTTACACAAGGACTCTATCCCCATGGTTCTGTGACATGGAGTTCCAAAGACATCCAAACCTTTAAAAGAAGAAATTGCTCTTCATCTCAGTCTTGGCACTCCGTTATTCTGAGACAAGGCCTTGTGGTCCTCGACTCTCCCAAGAGGTACAACATCCTCTCAGCATTTACTCTAAGTGTCTTGAGTCCTTTGTTTCACTTCTCTATACTCCTATGAGTAGAGTTCCAACCTGTTTAGCCTTTGCTGTTAAGACAATACCTCCGTACCAGGGGTAATCCTAGTGAACCTTTCTCTGAACTGCCTCCAATCAAATAATATATTTCTTAAATATTTGAACCAAAACTGCTCATGGTACTCCAGGTGTGGTCTCACCAGCAACTTGCAGAATTACAGTAAGACTTCCCTACTACTCCAAACCCTCGAAATAAGAGCCATCATTCTGTTAGCCTTCCTGATTACCTGCTGCACTTGTGCACTAGCTTTTGTGTTTTGTGCACAGCTGCTCCAAGTCCTTTTGTGCTGCAGCTTTCGGCAGTTTTTCTGCATTTAAATAATATTCTGTTCATTAGCTCTTCCTTCGTAAATGAACAACATCACACTTTCCTACATTATACTCCATTTGCCAACTTTTTGCCCACTTACTTAGCCTATCAACATCTCTCTCTAAATTGTGTGCATCATTCTGGCAGTTTGTCTTTCTGTCCATTTTTGTGTTGTCTGCAAATTTGATTCACTTTCTTTCTCCATGTAATCAATAAATGCTTGTTGCTAGCATGAACCAAACTGACAGCTTGGAAAAAAACGGTTGAGGCCAAGTCTTGAGATGTTTTATAAAAATGTATGACACTATGTAAATATATAAAATGTACAATGGATTACTTTTTTTTGTTTCCTAAGTAAATTCAGTTCCTGTGGTTTTGCGTGTAGGCGTGAAAATCAGGGCACTTTTTTTCAAATAGGGGAGTTATCAATGTTTTTCTGAATGATGAGATCATATGCTGTTTTTAATAGATACTTTCACTTTGACACAATTCTTTTCCTCAATTTAAATGCAGATTAATGATATTGACCTTATAAGTGCAAATATGGAGAACTCCTTGGCCTCTATTGGAGGATTTTGCTGTGGAAGATCCTTTGTTATTGATCACCAGGTAGGTGCACTTTACTTTTGACAAATTTACTATTCCTGCCCTCCCTTCTCTCCTTCCATCCTGCTAAATTGAAAAAAGGAAATGGTATATGCGTTAAACAAATATTTCTACATCAGTCTTTAAGTTGGAAGATACTTTGAACATCCCATTAATACAAAGGAATATGGGAGAGGAATTGCGTACCATAAGTTGCAGTAAGACTTCTACTCTTCTTCTCCAATCCCTTGAAATTAGGGCCAACATTTTCATTAGTTGTCCTGATTAATTACTGCACCTGTGTGCCAGCTTTGTGTTTCATGCACAAGTGCCCCCAAGTCCCTTTTTGTGTTGCAAGTTTCTGTAGTTTCTTTTGTTCTCCCTTCCAAAATGAACAGCTTTGCATTTTCCTGCATTGTGTTCCATTTGCCAACTTTTTGCTGGCTTACTAAACCTATCAATATCTCTCTGTAAGCCATATCCCTTTCACAATCTGCCTTTCCACCTACCTCCTTTTTTATTTTCAAATTTGGTTTCAGTAAATATACTTCCTTCCTTCCAAAATGTTTAATGTATTGTAAACCATTGTGGTCCTAGCACTGATCCCTGAAGAACCCCACTGGTCACAAATCATCAACCTGAAAAAGAACTCCTTATCCCACTTTGGAAACAAAAACAGAAATTGCTGGAAATGCTCACTTGCAGGCTCTTGCCCGCAAAACAACCTCCAAAAGTCGAGAACGCCCTCAACCGTGTCTCCCACATCTCCCGCACCTCATCCCTCACACCCCGTCCACGCAATAAAAACCAAAAAAGAATCCCCCTCGTCCTCACGTACCACCCCACCAACCTCCGGATCCAACGCATCATCCTCCGACGCTTCCGCCATCTGCAATCCGACCCCACCACCAAAGACATCTTTCCCTCCCCACCTTTATCTGCTTTCCGGAGGGACAACTCTCTCCGTGACTCCCTTGTCCGCTCCACACTTCCCTCCAGCTCCACCACACCCGGCACTTTTCCCTGCAACCGCAGGAAGTGCTACACCTGCCCCCATACCTCCTCCCTCACCCCCATCCCAGGCCCCAAGAAGACTTTCCACATCAAGCAGATGTTCACCTGCACATCTGCCAATGTGGTATACTGCATCCGCTGTACCCGGTGTGGCTT
>NC_063336.1:73832613-73845834 GCF_021869965.1 Rhincodon typus | reverse complement strand
ATCGCTAAAGTAAACGTAACCGAATTGTGGTCACTATCACCAAAGTGGTGGTTGATGGGAAATGTTCATCCTGGAGTTCAGTTACTAGTGGTGCACCTCAAGGATCTGTTTTGGGGCCACTGCTGTTTGTCATTTTTATAAATGACCTGGATGAGGGCGTAGAAGGATGGGTTAGTAAATTTGCGGATGACACCAAAGTCGGTGGAGTTGTGGATAGTGCAGAAGGATGTTGTAGGTTACAGAGGGACATAGATAAGCTGCAGAGCTGGGCTGAGAGGTGGCAAATGGAGTTTAATGCGGAAAAGTGTGAGGTGATTCACTTTGGAAGGAGTAACAGGAATACAGAGTACTGGGCTAATGGTAAGATTCTTGGTAGTGTGGATGAGCAGAAAGATCTCGGTGTCCATGTGCATAGATCACTGAAAGTTGCCACCCAGGTTGATAGCGTTGTTAAGAAGGCGTACAGTATGTTAGGTTTTATTGGTAGAGGGATTGAGTTTCGGAGCCATGAGGTCATGTTGCAGCTGTACAAAACTCTGGTGCGGCCGCACTTGGAGTATTGCGTACAGTTCTGGTCACCGCATTATAGGAAGGATGTGGAAGCATTGGAAAGGGTGCAGAGGAGATTTACCAGGATGTTGCCTGGTATGGAGGGAAGGTCTTATGAGGAAAGGCTGAGGGTTTTGAGGCTGTTTTCGTTAGAGAGAAGAAGGTTAAGAGGTGACTTGATAGAGACATACAAGATCATCAGAGGATTAGATAGGGTGGACAGTGGGAGCCTTTTTCCTCGGATGGTGATGGCTCGCACGAGGGGACATAGCTTTAAATTGAGGGGTGATAGATATAGGACAGATGTCAGAGGTAGATTCTTTACTCAGAGTAGTAAGGGCGTGGAATGCCCTGCCTGCAAAAATAGTAGACTCGCCCACTTTAAGGGCATTTAAATGGTCATTGGATAAACATATGGATGATAATGGAATAGTTTAGGTTAGATGGGCTTCAGATTGGTTTCACAGGTCGGCGCAACATCGAGGGCCGAAGGGCCTGTACTGCGCTGTAATGTTCTATGTTCTATACCTTCCTCCAATCACCTTAAAAATAGAAATTATTTTTTAGTTGCAGCAGTTGCAAGATATTTAGGTCCCAGAAGGGTTGAAAACTTTAGTAAATGATTCCGAACTGTGACTTTCCCTGAAATCTCTCTTGATGTTATCCTCTCCTGGATTGGAGACCTGCTTGTAAGAATCTATGTTTGAATCTACCTTTTTGCCAAGGGGAATGTTTGTGGGGTGGTACTACATTAGAACAGTTACTTAGTAATAGTTACTTTATCTAGTATTCAGTTAAGTTTTCCAACAGTTATTCTAAATTCCTCTTTTTTTGTTTGTGTTTTACCTATACTGTCTAAATAAATTGTGTTTTGCTTAACGCCAAGAGGTTTGACTAGTTACATCACATCTGGAACACCCACTTCACATTTACTTTCAAAATAAGAAAAAAAATTGGGTCGAGGCTACATTCTTAAAATATTTTGAGGGGGTCTGGGCTCGTCCATAACAAAGTGGGGGTTCTTGTTCGGACAATTCTATCATTCCAATTTAGGTTTAGGGTTTAAACAGGGCGTGCTGTGTGTAAATATGGCTCTTTCAGTCACGAAGAGTTTTCTCGGGGTGGGAGAAGTGACTTTGGGGGTTTTACAAAAAGTGAGCGAGGCAAATTGTTGGAATTGGCAGACAAGCTCGACTTGACAACAAAGAAAATTACAGCACAGAACAGGCCCTCCAAGCCTGCCCATCACAACTAATACCCTCTACCCTTCTGGGGACCATATCCCTCGATTGCCATCCTATTCATATATTTGTCAAGATGCCCTTTAAAAGTCACTATAGTATCTGCTTACACCACCTCGCCCGGCAGCGAGCTCCAGGCACCACCAGCCTCTGTGTAAAAAACTTGCCTCGTACATCACCTTTAAACCTTGCCCTCGCACCTTAAACCCACAGCCCCTGGGAACTGACTCATCCACTCTGGGAAAAAGCTTCTGACTGTCCACTCTGTTTATGCCCTTCATAGTCTTGTACACCTCTATGAGGTCCCCTCTCAATCTCCGTCATTCCAGTGAGAACAACCCAAGTATCTCCAACCTCTCCTTATAGCTAATGCCCTCCATACCAGGCAAAATCCTGGTAAGTCTTTTCTGTACCCTCTCCAAAGCCACCACATCCTTCTGGTAGTGTGGCGACCAGAATTGAACACAATATTCCAAATGCGGCCTAACTAAGGTTCTATAAAGCTGCAACATTACCTGCCAATTTTTATACTCAATGCCCTGGCCGATGAAGGCAAGCATGCCATATGCCTTGTTGACTACCTTTTCCACCTGCATTGCCACTTTCAGTGACCTGTGTACCTGTACACCCAGTCCCTCTGCCTATCAGTACTCTTAAGAGTTCTGCCATTTACTGTATATTTTCCATCTGGATAAGACCTTCCAAAATGCATTACCTCACATTTTTCCAGATTAAACTTCATCTGCCATCTCTCTGCCCAAGTCACCAACCGATCTATATCCTGCTGTATCCTTTGACGGTCGTCATCGCTATCTGCAATTCCACCAACCTTTGTGTCATCTGCAAACTTACTATTCAGACTGGTTACATTCTCCTCCAGATCATTTATACATATTACAAACATCAAAGGTCCCAACACTGATCCCTGAGGAATGCCACTAGTCACAGCCCTCCATTCGGAAATGCACCCTTCCACTGCTACCCTCTGTCTTCTATGACCGAGCCAGATTTTTATCCATCTTGCAAGCTCACCTCTGACCCATGTGACTTTACCTTCTCTATCAGCCTGCCATGAGGGACCTTGTCAAAGTCCTTACTGCAGTCCATGTAGACAATATCCACTGCCCTACTCTCATCGATCATCTTTGTCACTTCCTCAAAAACCTCAACCAAGTTAGTGAGACACGACCTCCCCTTCACAAAGCCATGTTGCTTCTCGCTAATACGCCCAGTGATTTCCAGGTGGGAGTAAATCCTGTCTCGAAGAATCCTCTCTAATAATTTCCCTACCACTGACGTAAGGCTTACTGCCCTGTAATTAGCTTGATTATCCTTGCCACCTTTCTTAAAGGAAGGAACAACATTTGCTATTCTCCAATCCTCTGGGACCTCCCCTGTAGCCAGTAAGGATACAAAGATTTCCCTCAAGGCCCCAGCAATTTCTCCCCTTGCCTCTCTCAGTATTCTGGGGTATATTGGGGACTTGTCTACCTTAATGTTCTTCAAGATCCCTAATACCTCCTCCCTTTTGATCTCAACATGACCCAAACTATCTACACATCCTTCCCCAGACTCATCATCCACCAAATCCTTCTCTATGGTGAATATTGACGCAAAGTACTCATTTAATACCTCGCCCACTTCCTCTGGCTCCACACATAAATTCCCTTCCATGTTCTTGAGTGGGCCAACCCTCTGCCTGGCTACCCTCTTACTCTTTATATATGTATAAAAAGCCTTGGGATTTTCCTTAATCCTGTTGGCCAATGATTTTTCATGACCCTTTTTAGACCTCCTGACTCCTTGCTTAAGTTTCTTTCAACTTTCCTTGTACTCTACCCCTGCCTCCTCGCCTTGATAAATGCTTCCTTTTTCTTTTTGATTAGGCTCACAACATCTCTTGTTATCCAAGGTTCCCTAAACTTGCCATACTTATCCTTCATCGTTAAAGGAACATGCTGGTCCTGAGTTCCGAGCAACTTACACTTGAAAGCCTCCCACATACCATATGTTGGTTTGCCCTTAAACATCTGTCTCCAATCTACGTTCTTCAATTCCTGCCTAATATTGTTGTAATTAGCCTTCCCCCAATTTAGCACCTTCACCTGACAGCCACACCAACCTTTGTCCATCAGTACCTTGACATTGCCTTTGTGAGAAAAGGAAGTGATTACAGCTATAGCTCAAACATTCAAATTTGCTGGAAATGCCATCAGAATCTTGGAAATGGCGAGAATTCAATTGCAGATGAAGTGGTTTGAACGTGAAAAGGAACTGAAACAGTTTGAATTATGATTAAAAGCAGAGGAAGGATAAAAGGAAAGAATAACCCTGGCAGAACAAGAAGAAAAGGAGACGAAGGCCCTAACAGAAGAAAAGCAAAAGGAGAGAGAGACTTTCAACTTCAGAAGTTAGCAATCAGATAGAAAAGTTGACATAAAAGGATGGAGGTGAAGGTAGATGTGGCAGATTGGATTCAGAATTGGCTGACCCTTAGAAGACAAAGGGTGGTATGGATGGAAAATATTCAACATGGTGCTCAGTTACGAGTGGTGTACCACAAGGATCTGTTCTGGGTTCTCTCCTATTTGTGATTTTTGTAAACAATTTGGATGTAGGAGTGGAAGGGTGGATTAGTAAGTTCGCGGACGATACAAAGGTGGGTCAAGTTGTGGACAGTGCGGAGGGCTGTTCTAGGTTACAAAGGGACATTGATAGGATGCAGAGCTGGGCTGAGAAGTGGCAGATGGAGTTTAACCCTGAAAAGTGTGAGGTGATTCATTTTGGAAGGACAAATTTGAAAACAGAATACAGGGTTAACGGAAAGATTCTTGGCAGTGTAGAGGAGCAGAGGGATCTTGGGGTTCATGTCCACAGTTCCCTGAAAGCTGCAACCCAGGTAAATAGAGTTGTTAAGAAGGTGCATGGTGTGTTAGCTTTCATTAATAGAGGGATTGAGTTCAAGAGCCGTGAAGTTATGCTCCAGCTGTACAAACCCCTGATTTGGCCACAACTGGAGTATTGTGTCCAGTTCTGGTTGCCTCATTACAGGAAAGATGTGGAAGTGTTGGAAAAGGTGCAGAGGAGATTTACCAGGATGTTGCCTGGAATGGAGGGAAGGTCTTACGAGGACAGGTTGAGAGAGCTAGGGCTTTTCTCTTTAGAACGACGAAGGATGAGAGGTGACTTGATAGAGATGTACAAAATGATCAGAGGTAGAGATAGAGTGGAATGCCAGAGACTTTTTCCTAGGGTGGAGGTAGCTATTACAAGGGGGCATAGTTTTAAAGTGAGTAGTGGTAGATATAGGGGAGACATCAGAGATAGGTTCTTTACTCAGAGAGTGGTAGGGATGTGGAATGCATTGCTGGAGGGGGTAGTGGAGTTGGCCTCATTAGGGGCATTTAAGCAGCTATTAGATAGGCATATGGATGATAGTATAAGGTAGGGGTGGAGGTTAGATGGACCTTAGGTTTAGGGTAGAAGTTTGGCACAACATCATGTGCCGAAGGGCCTGTACTGTTCTGTTCTATGTTCTATGTTTTATGTTCTATTTTCTATGTAGAATGTAACCTTAGTGAGCAGGATAGTGAGGATGAGCAAACCCATCATAGCCAAAGGCGTGGTGGGGATCTATTTAAATATGTCCGAGCATTGCCTAAATTTGATGAGAAGGATGTAGAAGTCTTTTTCATTTCATTTGAGGAAGTGGCTAAACATATGAAGTGGCCAGTGACCATGTGGGTTTTGTTGATCCAAACAAAATTGGCAGGGAGAGCTGGTGAGGTATTTGCGTCATGATCAGTGGAGATATTGAGTTGATTAGAGTTGATTAATCAGTTGATTAGACTGCAGGACAGACATGTCCCTGTGAAAAGGAGGCATAGAAAGGGTAAGATTAGGGAATCATGGATGACAGGTGAAATTGTGAGACAAACAAAGAGGAAAAAGAAAGCATACATAAGATCTAAATGACTGAAAACAGACGAAGCTTTGGAGGAATATTGGGAAAGTAGGACCAATCTGAAACGAGGAATTAAGACGGCTAAAAGGGGCCATGAAATATCTTTAGCAAACAGGGTTAAGGAAGATCCGAAAGCCTTTTATTCATACATAAGGAGCAAGAGGTTAAGTAGAGAAAGGGTTGGCCCACTGAAGGACAAAGGAGGGAAGTTATGCGAGGAGTCAGAGAAAATGAGTGAGATTCTTAAAGAGTACAGTGCGTTGGTATTCACTGAGGAGAGGGACATGATGGATGTTGAGGTTAGGGATAGATGTTTGATTACTCTAGGTCAAGTCAGCATAAGGAGGGAGTGAGTGCTGGGTATTCGAAAAGGCATTAGGGTGGACAAGTCCCCAGGTCCGGATGGGATCTATCCCAGGTCACTGAGGGAAGCGAGAGAGGAAATAACTGGGGCCTTAACAGATATCTTTGCAGCATCCTTGAGCACGGGTGAGGTCCCGGAGGGCTGCAGAATTGCTAATGTTGTCCCCTTGTTTAAGAAGGAAGCAAGGATAATCCAGGTAATTATAGACCGGTCAGCCTGACGTCAGTGGTGGGGAAACTGCTGGAGAAGATACTGAGGGATAGGATCTATTTACATTTGGAAGAAAATAGGCTTATTAGTGATAGGCAGCATGGTTTTGTGCAGGGGAAGGTCATGTCTTACCAACTTGATAGAATTCTTTGAGAAAGTGACAAAGTTGATAGATGAGGGAAGGGCTGTAGATGTCATATACGTGGACTTCAGTAAGGCGTTTGATAATGTTCCCCATGGTAGGCAGATGGAGAAAGTGAAGTCGCATGGGGTCCAAGGTGTACTAGCTAGATGGATAGAGAACTGGCTGGGCAACAGGAGACAGGGAGTTGTAGTGGAAGGAAGTATCTCAAAATGGATATCTGTGACCAGTGGTGTTCCACAGGGATCCGTGTTGGGACCACTGGTGTTTGTGATATACATAAATGATCTGGAGGAAGGTACAGATGGTCTGATTAGCAAGTTTGCAGATGACACTAAGATTGGTGGAGTAGCAGATAGTGAAGGGAACTGTCAGAGAATGCAGCAGAATATAGATAGATTGGAGAGTTGGGCGGAGAAATGGCAGATGGAGTTCAATCCAGGCAAATGCGAGGTGATGCATTTTGGAAGATCCAATTCAAGAGCGAACAATGTAGTAAATGGAAAAGCCCTGGGGAAAATTGATGCACAGAGAGATCTGGGTGCTCAGGTCCATTGTACCCTGAAGGTGGCAACGCAGGTGGATAGAGTGGTCAAGAAGGCATACGGCATGCTTTCATTCATCAGACGGGGTATTGAGTACAAGAGTTGGCAGGTCATGTTACAGTTGTATAGGACTTTGGTTCGACCACCTTTGGAATACTGCGTACAGTGCTGGTCGCTACATTACCAAAAGGATGTGGATGCTTTGGAGAGGGTGCAGAGGAGGTTCACCAGGATGTTGCCTGGTATGGAGGACGCTAGCTATGAAGAGAAGTTGAGTAGATTAGGATTATTTACATTGAAAGATGGAGGTTGAGGGGGGACCTGATTGAGGTCTACAAAATCATGAGAGGTATAGACAGGGTGGATAGCAAGAAGCTTTTTCCCAGAGTGGGGGACTCAATTACTAGGGGTCACGATTTCAAGGTGAGAGGGGAAAAGTTTAAGGGAGATATGCGTGGAAAGTTCTTTACGCAGAGGGTGGTGGGTGCCTGGAACGCGTTGCCAGCGGAGATGGTAGAGGCAGGCACAATAGCGTCATTTAAGATGTATCTCGACAGATACATAAATGGGCAGGGAGCAGAGGGATACAGGTCCTTGGAAAATAAGCGACAGGTTTAGATAGAGGATCTGGATCGGCGCAGGCTTGGAGGGCTGAAGGGCCTGTTCCTGTGCTGTAATTTTCTTTGTCCTTTGTTCTTTATATCTGGAGAGTACGAGGAGGTGAAGATAGCCATTTTAGGTGCATACGAGCTCGTGCCAGAAGCCTACAGACAATGTTTCAGGAATCTAAGCAGGGACCCTGGTCAAACGTATATCGAGTCTGAAAAGATCAAACAAAGTAATTTTGATAGATGGATAAGGGCATTGAAAGTCGATTAAATGTATGATGCTCTTAGAGAGGCAATTATTTTGAAGGAGTTCAAAAATTCGCTTCCTGAAGTAGTGAGAACTCATGGTGAGATGAGAAGTGCTTCATTACATAAAATGAGGTTGGACTGCTCAGTGAAAAGTGGAGAAGTGGTGATAGGTGTACTGGAGGAACTCTTGGCTCCAGGAATACAATTTGTCCTTGGTAATGATATAGCTGGATCACAGGTGGGAATGCTGCCTACTGTGGTTGAAAAACCAATGGAAAATCAGACCACTGAGGTACTACAGGAAGTACATCCTGGGAATTTTCCTGTCTGTGTGATAACAAGGTCACAAAGCCATTGCTTGAAACAGAATAATAAATCAAAGAATACAGATAAGGAAGTTGAAGTAGAATTATCAGAGACCATGTTTGATCGAATGGTTGAGAAAAAAACTCGAATGGGTAGAGGACAACATGATGTTTTTAGTTCAGAGAAATTAACTGAGTTACACCAGAAAGATGAAAAGCTGAAGCAATTGTAACAAAAAGCATGCACAGAAGAAGATTCTGAGTGTATTCCTGAATGTTACTATCCTATAAATGATGTCTTGATGAGGAAATGGAGACCATCACATATTGCGGTTAATGAGAAAGGAGGTGTTGCAGGTAGCAAATGAATTACCAGGCGAAGTGCATTTAGGGGTAAGAAAAACTCAAGCCAAAATACAAAAACATTTTTACTGGCCTGGACTGCATAATGATGTAGTTGAATTTTACCATACATGTCATACATGTCATACAATTGGAAAACCTCAGGCAATGATGAAACCAGCACCTTTTAATACCCATTCCTGCATTTGAGGAACATTTTACAAGGGTCTTAATTCATTGCGTAGGGCCCCTACCTAAAACAAAAAGTGGGAACTAATATTTGTTGATTATAATGGATGTGCCCACTAGATTTTTCGAGGCAATTCCATTATTGTAATATCACAGATAAATGGATTATAGAAGAGTTACCCAAATTTTTCACTCAATACAGATGACATACAGAGATACAATCAGATCAAGGGTCAAATTTTACATCAAATTATTCAGGGAAGTTATGGATATCTTACGAGTAAAACAATTCCAATCCACTGTGTACCATCCAGAATTGCAGGGAGTGTTCGAATAGTGGCATCAAACTTGAAAGACCGTGTTGAGGGCTTATAGTCAAGACTATCCAGACAATTAGGATAAAGGAATTGTACTGTTTGCAATTAGGGATGCACCAAATAAATTAACCAAATTCAGTCTGTTTGAATTAGTTTTTGGGCATGAAGTGAGAGGACCACAAAAATTAATTAAGGTGAAATTGGTGAGTCAGAGTTCAGAGACCACATATTTGGACTATGTGTCAAATTTTAGGGAAAGATTAAATAGAGCAGGGGAGTTGCCCAGACAGTATTTAAAAGTATCACAGTATATGATAAAACAGGAAGCAGACAAGAAATCAAAAATTCACAATTTTGAAAATGGAGATAAATCAAAAGGAGATTGAGTGAGGCAAATTATTTGATAAGAACTCCAGATAGAAAGAAATCTCACAGATTGTGTCATGTGAATATGCTCAAAAGGTTTAAGGTTTTAGCAAAGATTTGTAGCTCGGGTTGTGGGTGAGATTGTTGACTTGCTCACCGAGCTGGCTTGTTTTCGTTCAGACTGAGCATCTGAACAAAAACAAGCCAGCTTGATCAGTAAGTCAACAACCTCATGTTCAAAAGGTATTTTGATAAGAAAGGTAAGCAAAACGAGAATGTGTTACTGGTTACAATACAGAGTGAAGAACCAAGTTCAAAGGATTTTGAATTGGACATTCTTCAAGTTCGACTGGACAATGAGGAAGCTCTCAAAAATTGTGATAAATTATTCAGTTACTTTCCAGAGGAAAATCAAAATGACCTGAAAGAGTTATTACTATCACTTAGGGAGATATGTGGGAATAAGCTGGGAAGTACTAACTTAATTATGGATGATACAGATATCGGAAATGCTGTTCCAATTAAGCAACATCCTTATAGAATTAACCCTCTAAAGTTGGCACAGGTTGAAAAAGAGATTGAACACATGCTCAAGGATAACATAATCAAAGTGAGATGCAGTAACTGGAGCTCACCCATAGTAATGGTGCCAAAACCAGATGACATACAATGATTGTGCATTCTGCAAAGTCAATGCAGTTACATATCCTATTCTACTTTTGGAAGATTGTATTGAGAAGGTGGGATAAGCAACTTATATTTCTAAGTTGGACTTATTCAGAGGATACTGACAAGTACCTTTATCCGAAGGAGCAAGGACAATTTCAGCTCTTGTCACACTGAATGGATCTTACCAATTTAAAGTCATGCTATTTGGTATTAAAAATGCACCAGCCACATTTCAAAGACTAACCCATAAAAGTCATTTCTGGATTACCCAAGTCACACAGAATTTGTCGGAATTATTTGATCGACTTTAGGAGGCAGGCTTGGTGATAAATCTGGCTGAGAGTGAATTTGCAAAAGCCAAAGTCACATTCCTGGGCCATGTTATTGTGAATGTGAAAACATAGGTTATTCCCATACTATCAACGAAGAGAGCAATACTATGATTCCTGGCATTGAGTGGGTTTTATTGGAAGTTCATACGAAATTTTAGCAGTGTGGTTGCTCCACAGACTGATTTAATGAAAAAGTGCAGAAAATTTCTATGGACAGTAGACTGTTGGAAGGCATTTGATAACCTGGAAGTTGTGTTAATCACTACCCCAGTATTAGCCACACCTAATTACGCAAAGCCATTCAAAGTGACTATCCATGCGAATGATATGGGTGTCAGTCTGTACTCTTACAAGAAGATAACGAGAAGATAGAAAGACTTATCGGGTATTTTTCCAGAGAGTTAAATACTCATCAACAGAAACAGTCCACAATTGAGAAGGAGACTTTGAACTTGGTGTTGGCATTACAGCAGTTCAACATTTATATTGCCAGTAATGTGCCTCAGACAATTGTATATACTGATCGTAACCCATTAAAGATTTTGGAGAAATTGAAGGACAAAAATTCCACACCGTTTAGGTGGCGTTTAATACTGCAGCCATTCAATTTGAAAACTATACCCATGGCAGGACAAGAAAATGTAACTGCCAATGCATTGTTGTGACTTGGATGATGAAAGACAGAGGCAATCAGTAGCAGGAGGAAACAGACTGAAATAGAATGTAGTCGTGAACGTTTGCATGCTTAGAGTCAATGTAATGCATTTGTATTGTAGAGTACTAATAGAGTAAGACTAAGGGTTTTAAAATGAAGCCATTTTTGTATATTGATTGGTCATTTCTTTTACTGGGGGGAGATGTAACAACACTGTCATTTTAAAAAGGTTATTTTGTCCTGGGTTTTTTTTAAGAGAGGTTGTAACGGTAGAGGTACCAAAGTGGCTAAGGTGTCAGCCTAAGTCAATAATGTAAGAGGCCTTTAGGCTTTTTTTTAAAACAGTTGTGACAATGGAATGAGAGTGGCCAGTTCTCCTAGATCAGGCTTGCTAGTTTTTTTTTCAACTGTAGCAGTTGCAAGATGTTTGGGTCCCAGAAGGGTTGCAAGCTTCAGCAAATGATTCCTAGCTGTGACTTTCTCTGAAATCTCTCTTGATGTTGTCCCCTCCTGGATTGGAAACCTGCCTGTACGAATCTGTGTTTGAATTTACCTTTTTTCCAAGGGGTGTGTTTATTGGGTGGTACTATTTTGGAACACTTAATTAGTAATAGTTACTGTATCTAGTATTTGGTTAAGTTTTCCAATAGGTATTCTAAATTTCTCTTTCTTTTATTTGTGTTTTAACTACGTCTTTAAATAAATTGTTTTGCTTAATAACGAGTGGTTTGACAGTTGCATCACATCTGGAATATCCTTTTCCACCTGATAAATATGAAAACATTAGGGTCTAGACTACCTTCTTAAAATATTTTGAGGGGTTCTGGCCTGGTCCATAGCACCTACATGAAATGGAAGCTGGGGAACCCCATTGTGGTACACAGTGATCACATCTGTATCAAATTTTGATACAGAAATTCCAGCTCAGGGTTGATGAGCTGGAGTCTGAACTTTGACTTTGACAAATCAGGGAGGGGGAGAGTTACCTGAATGCTGTGTTTCAGGAGGCAGTGACACCGTTTGATTAACTACCTTGAATTCAGTCATTGATCAGGGATAAGAAGGTGGGACTATGAGCGCAATGGTTAGAGTGATCCAGGAGGTAGTGCTGCAGGAGCCTCAGCCCTTGAGCTTGTCTGACAAGTTTGAGATTTTTGCTCCCCCAGCAGTAGCTATAGGCAGGATGCGATAAACTGACCTAGCACCGTGGTACATGGAGCTATTCAAGAGGTGAGGGTAGACAAGAGAAATGTAGTTGTAACCATGGACAATACAGTCAGGGGAACAGACACTGTTCTCTGTTGCCAGAATTGAGAGTCCCAGAAGCAGTGTTGCCCTCCTGATACTCAGATTCAGGCTATCTTATCTGGGCTGCAGAGGGTCTTGGGGTGGGAGTAGGTAGATCTCGTTATCATGGTCCATGTAGGTTCCAAATTTATTGGTAGAATATGGAAACAGGTTCTGCTGATGGAATATGAGCAGCTAAGGCTAATAACCTCTGGATTATTACCTGACCCACAAAACAACTGGCACAGGATTAACAAGATAAAAGACATTCCCAAGTTTGTTTTCCATCATACTGATGCTGCTACTGTCACTGCTCAGACTGACCTTGGTCTAGACCCTGCTCCTCAGGTATTTTATCCTGCTACTGCTGCCACTGTTCACTCCCAGGTTCACTGGGTTGCTGCTGCTGTCACTGCTTGGACTGACCAAGCAAACAGCTGAGGTCTCAGCACTGATCCTTGTGGAATACCACTGGTCACAGAACTCCAGTCAGAAAAATATCCCTCCACAACGATCCTCTGACTTCTATGACCAAGCCAATTTTGTGTCAGCATACGTCCTATGTGGCTTAATCTTCTGGACCAGCGTACCGTAAGCGAACTTGCCAAATACTTTACTGAACTCCATATAGACAACATTCACTAGCCTACTGTCATCAATCATCTTTGTTACTACGTTAAAAAACTCAATCAAGTATGTGAAACAAAACTTCCCCTGCATAAAGAGATAGTAGGAACTGCAGATGCTGGACAATCTGAGATAACAAGGTGTAGAGCTGGATGAACACAGCAGGCCAAGCAGCATCAGAGAAGCAGGAAGGCTGACGTTTTGGGCCTTTTCTGAAGAAGGGTCTAGGCCTGCTGTGTTCATCCAGCTCTACACCTTGT
>NC_063336.1:73799694-73832113 GCF_021869965.1 Rhincodon typus | reverse complement strand
ACTAAATGACTATTATGAGGTGGCATAATTTTAAGGTGATTGGAGGAAGGTAGAGGGGAGATGTCAGAGGTAAGTTCTTTACAGAGAGTGGTGGGTGCGTGGAATGCGCTACCGGCGGTGGTAGTGGAGTCAGATACATTAGGGACATTTAAGCGACTCTTGGATAGGCACATGGATGATAGTAAAATGTAGGGCATGCAGGGTAGTTTGATTTTAGAGGAGAATAATAGGTCGGCACAACATTGTGGGCTATGCTGTACTGTTCTATGTTTGATGTTCTATGTTCACAATTGAAGGAGAGGTAAAAAACTTATTTCTCCATTTGGTCATACATAGGTCTAAATGCTTTGTTTTTTCATAGATGTTTTATGAACATCGCAAAGAGGTTTAATGTTTAACTAATTGGTTAAGGTATCCTTGCAGCAGTTTAACAGAATGACGGCCTTCTTATGGTCTTTGGTGCTAGGATTTCGTGATTGTCAGCAGTAGTAGCTACACACCACTGCAGCTTCTTTAAATTTCCCTGTTTTTTGCATAGGTTCCAAAAGTCTTTTAATTTGTTCAGAGGTGACAGTTGCATTTACATTTTTAGTTGTAATTTACAGGCTTGCAAAATTAGCACTGTTGAAGATTGCTTGTTTAAATTCTTACTTGAAGGGGCATTGTAAATTTGATAAAATTGGATAAAGCCCAAATTATAAATTGACTCCTTTATAATCACTCTTTTTTTTGACTCTTTCTCCTTTGTACTTTTTAGGTCTGACACTTAGTTATTTATCTGCAGCAGTCTATAATTGTCTTTGTCTGTATCCCTCAGATGTGTGATGTGTTTGTCTGTCTTGTGTACTATTTCAGATCTGTAGGGCACTCGTTGGCAGCAAAGGAGCCTTCACCTGGAAATGGGATGTCCTGATTTAAAATAAAGTTCAAAGCTTTAATATTCACATTAGTGCTAAGATCCACTGCAAAATAATAAGGAACCTGAATCTGAAACAAAAGTTGTCTTTGGCTGTCATTGTAAGTTCTTTGTTTGTGGTCTGCGTTCTGTTGAAATAACTTCAAGTGCATTCAGCATTTTTCAATTGTTCTTTGTTGCATTTTGGAGTTCATTGGATTCAGTTCCTCAAATCAACTTAAGCTATTAGGATAGAAGACAAACCTGTCCTTGTGAAGTTATATGTCACACATTAAATTGACAATTAATTGTCAATTTAAAGTTAGGAAGTCTAAGGGATAATGTTTCTTTAGCCCAATGCAACAAATGCAGTGTGTCCTGTATCAAGAGATAATCTGGGCTAAATTAATAATACAACGTATGACTTTTATAGCTTGCCCCAGTGGAACGAATTGCTAACAAACCAGTTGAAGAAACTCAGCAAGATGTATTCCACTCCAGATCTGGACCAGTGTGTTGTGTTTTATCCATTTTTCATTTTGCAAACTTAAATTCATTAAGTTATTCTGCAAACAATATATAAGAAACTTAAAATCAAGCAACTAAAATGTTATTAAATTTGTCACATAATCAAAATACTTATTTAATTATTTAAACTTTGGTTCTGCTATTTATTTAAAGTAAGCCTTCAAAGCATTAATTTTAAGCTGTTTCATTCTGATAATTAATTGGTGTAAATCATCAATTAATTGGTATTAAAGTTGCTGTTTGCAATTGTTATACTGTTTACAGATACATTCTATTGTCACAAATTGCACAGGCATCCGTTCACTTTCTGTTCAGGTGTGCAAGCATACATTAGGTATTTTAATGGTACTTGTGGGATTCTGTGTGGCCAATTATTTCAGGGGTCTTTCTGTACCGTTATGAATTTCAGGATGTGAATAGGGCTTTCTCAAAGTTGTAAAGACTACAATGATGGGTATTTAGTGATCTGGAACAATATCTGGATGAATCCGTTTATAATCTCTGTTGTTGATCCTTCATAATTATCTGAACATTGCTTTAAAATGTTAAAATGTAACTGAGTTGCTGAAACAAGAGGTCCAGCTAGTTTGTAGCATCTGACTCGTGATTATTTTGAAGATTACATTACGCTTTGGTATCAGTCGATAGCACACTGGAAACAGAACTTGGAAATGTTCCAAACTTCTGAAGAGTAGCGGCAAAATAGTAAATGACTATTTGAAGTTGAAATTCACAAAAAGACAAAACCCAAACTGAAATTTTAAAGCATCTTATTTAAAATAATATTTTTTGTTAATTTTATGACATTCCTACAATGTGTAGTTTTATAACTGTAATATTCACAAAAAGTAGCAAGTTTCAAGACATAACTTAAAGTGTTTTTCATATAACTAGGGATTGGAATTATCTCTTTGAGGCAGTAATCAGAATTTAAGCCATTTCCCAACATTGTGATCTTGCCACCCATATGGCGTGCCCACACGCAGCTTTTTTTTAACGCTGTAGCATTGGGATTGTTACCGACTGAAGCAGGACAGAACCGGAAATGGGGACAAGTGGCTAGCGAGGCAGTCGGGACCCCTTCTGCACACTGGGATATCTGCTTAGTTCTATATCTGTGAGAGACCCCCTAACCCTAACAACCCATATTCACATCATGGTCTTCCATATCACCTATGCCCTCTCCTCGCCAAGCTGACTGAGCAATCTTTACACCT
Source organism: Rhincodon typus (assembly GCF_021869965.1). Lineage (NCBI taxonomy): Eukaryota > Metazoa > Chordata > Chondrichthyes > Orectolobiformes > Rhincodontidae > Rhincodon > Rhincodon typus. The sequence continues at coordinate 73,829,473 of NC_063336.1, read as the reverse complement.
TCAAGCACTGTGTACCGTACTCTTGAATCCTATAACATGAGGAAGATATATATTCCTAAAATTATTCATATATACTGATAAACAACGCCTGCTGAGCTAAATTCACCAGTGAAAGTGTGACTGTGTCAAGCATTTGTAATGGGACTGCATTGCAAGACTGGATCAAAAAAGCCTCCAGAACTGTCTTGCTCAGAAATATTTTCAACCCTTCGCCCAGAAACTGAGTATCATTATCTGATATCAACATCATTATCTGATAATCCATAAAATCTCAGTTGTTTTGGCACTGTGGAATTGGACACAGCCATTTAACCACTTTTGTAGCTATTGATCAAAGGAAGGTACATTTTCCCCTTCCACTGCTCTCTTAAATCTCGCTTTAAGCCTTGTCAGAACAATAACTCTACCTTCTGAAGAAGGTGGACTTGATTTACACTCACTTTATTCTCATGTGTGAAATACTGTTGCAATTTTTCATCATTGCCCTCTTTGGATCAGCCATTCAAGGCATGACTGAACACTTTACTAAAGCAGAGTCCCCTTGGAAGTTTATTGACTAATTTGTGTAGAAGACACTGGATTGTCAGTTGTGTATATAATCAGTGGCTAGAACTTAATCAGTCTTTACCAAAAATTCTTGAAATAATGTTAAATTTATCATTTGGTTCTCCTTCAGATAAGAGCACTGTGCTCTCCTAGCCCTCCCTGAATATTTGTGCTTTTACTGATCACTACAATAATTAATTTAGCACAATTTAACCATTTCTTTTTCAAGTCAATTCCTTCCTGTCAGGGAGATTTTGTTCCTCCAGCTGTTGATAATGATGCGTAAGTGTCCCTCTTATTCCATAAGCTATAAATTTGCTCACACGTCTGCTGTGAAACACTATATCACATACCTTCTGGAAGTCAATGTATGCACCATCAACAGCATTGCCTTCATCAATCCTCTCTGTTATCGCTTCAAAAAAACATTTCCAGCAAGTTCCTTTGATTCAAATATTTCAGCTGCGTCGTCAATGACCTTCTGTCCATCATAAGGTCGGAAGTGATTGAACAATATTCAGCACCATTTGCAACTGAAGCAGTCCACACCCAAAATACAGGAAAACCTGGACAATATTCAGGCTTGGCTGACAAGAGGCAAGTAACCTACAAGCAACAGGCAGTGACCATCTTTGACAATAGAGAACATTACAATACGGAATTCCCCACTATCGACATCCCGGAAGTTACCGTTGACCAAAAACTGAACTAGGCTACCCACTAACTATAAGAGTAGATGAGGTACTAGGAATCTTGCAGTGAGTAACTCACCACTTATTCCCTAAAACCTATCCACCATTTACAAGGTGCAAGTCAGGGGTGTGATGGAATACTCCCCACTTGCCTGGATGAATGAAGCTGCAACAACATTGAAGAAGCTTGACACCATCCAGGACAAAGCAGGCCCACTTGATTGGCATAACATCCACAAACAACCACTCACTCGACCCCTAACGGTTAGTAGCAATGTGTACCATCTACAGGATGCATTGCAGAAATTCACCAAGACTTCTTAAACAGCCGAACCCATGACCACTTGCATCTGGGCAGCATATACATGAGAACACCACCAAATTCCTGTCCAACTCACTCACCGACCTATCTTGCAAATAGATTGCCATTTCTTTTGTGTTGCTGGGTCAAATTCTGGAACTTTCTCCCCAATGTCATGTAGGTCCACCTGCAGGTATGGACTGTAGCAGTTCAAGAAGGCAACTCACACCATCTGTTCATGGGCAGCAATGAGTGGTCAATAAATTCTGGCCCTGCCATAGAACATAGAACATAGAACAGTACAGCACAGTACAGGCCCTTTGGCCCATGATGTTGTGCTGATCTATTATCCTACTAAGATCAAACTACCCTGCATACCCTACAATTTACTATCCTCCATGTGCCTATCCAAGAGTCGCTCAGAAGTCTCAAAAGTATTTGACTCCACTATCACTGCCGGCAGCGCATTCCACACACTCCCACCGCTCTCTGTGTAAAGAACCTACCTTTGACATCTCCCCTTCCAACAATCACCTTAAAATTATGCCCCCTCGTAATAGTCATTTCTGCCCTGGGATAAAGTCTCTGACTATCCACTTTGTCTATGCCTCTCATCATCTTGTACACCTCTATCAAGTCACCTCTCATCATCCTTCGCTCCAATGAAAAAAGCCCTAGCTCCCTCAACCTTTCCTCATAAGACCTCCCCTCCAGTCCAGGCAGCATCCTGGTGAATCTCCTCTGCACCCTCTCTAAAGCTTCCACATCTTTCCAATAATGAGGTAACCAGAACTGAACACAATATTCCAAGTGTGGTCTAATCAGAGTTTTACAGAGCTGCAGCATAACCTTACGGCTCTTAAACTCAATTCCCCTGCCAATGAAAGCCAACATACCATATGCCTTCTTTACAACCCTATCAACTAGGGAAGCAACTTTGAGGAATCTATGGACGTGGACCCCAAGATCCCTCTGTTCCTCCACACTGCCGAGAATCCTGCCATTAACCCTGTATTCTGCATTCAAATTCGACCTTCCAAAATGGATCACTTCACACTTTTCCAGGTTGAATTCCATCTGCCACTTCCTTGCCCAGCTCTGCATCCTGTCAATGTCCAGTTGCAACCTACAACAGCCCACCACGCTGCCCACAACTCCTCCAACCTTCGTGTCATTGGCAAACTTAATAACCCACCCCTTCACTTCCTCATCCAAGTCATTTATAAAGATCACAAAGAGCAGAGGTCCCAGAACAGATCCCTGCGGAACACCACTGGTCACCGAGCTCCAAGCTGAATACTTTCCATGTCACTAGTCCTCTAGTTATGGCCTCTTAAGCATCACCAACTTTAATCATTGCACCATTTGTATTGAGAATTTTCTATCCCTGAATTTCCCCCTGTCTTGCTCTAATCTTGCTTTCCTCCTTTCAGGCATACATTTAGCATCTTTTGACTTTCTCTTAATGTTCTGTCCCAATATTGCCTTCTGTGGCCAAGTGTCACGTTCTACTTTATAACTGTGAAGCACTTTGGGATGTTTTATTGCATTATTGGTGCTATTGAAATGCAAATTTTTATTTGTTAATTTAGCCAATGGCTGAACATTTGCAATTAATTGCAGTTTTAACAGTCATAACGTTGAGGTGATGATTTGCTGTAAAAGTTTGAGAATTTAGGCCAATATTTCAGAATGATTTCAATATTCTGGAAATAAACAGTTTGAGAGTAGTTCGGTGTAATTTAGTTGCCTACCAGATCTGATTACGAAATAGATACAGGTATACTTGTTCTTCCAGATTGAAAGTACTTTGTCCAGTAGTTTTATTAACAGGTTTTAAAATTAAATAGCTTGAGATAAGGAAAAGAACGAGCTGATGCTTGTAAGTGAGAGATATTTAACATCACCACGATATTAGATAGCAGTCTGGTGTCCCCGACAACTACATCTGCAGGAAGTGTGACCAGCTGCAGCTCCTCTCAGACAATGTGGTTCAGTTAGAGAAGCAGCTAGACACACTGCGGTGCGTATAGGGGGCAGAGAGAGTGATAGACACGAGCTTTAGGGAGGTGCTTACATCACAGGTCCAGACAGATAGATGATGGGTGACTTCCAGGAGAGGCAGGCAGGTAGTGCAGGAGTCTCCTGTGGATATTCCCCTCTCAACAGGTATACCATTTTGTATACTGTTGGGGGCGATAGCCTCTCAGGAGATGGTACAAGCAGCAGCCAGGCCTGTGGCACCACAACTGGTTCTGCTGTAGAGCAGGGTGGGGCAAAGTCCAGGCGAGTGATAGTAATAGGTGACTCAGTAGTCAGGAGCTCAGACAGGTGTTTCTGTGTCCATGAACAAGACTCTAGGATGGTGTGTTGTCTCCCTAGTGCCAGGGTCCTGGGTGTCTCTGCGCGGATACAAGACATCCTGAAACGGGAGGAAAACCGGACAGGAGTCCACTTTGGCACAAATGACATCGGTAGGAAGAGGGAAGAGGTCCTGCGAAGCCAATTGAGGGAGTTAGGTAGGGAGTTAAAAAGCAGGACTACCAGGGTAGTAATCTTAGGATTAATACCCGTGCCACGGACTAGTGAAGCTAGGAACAGAGAGAGAGTGTAGTTGAACATGTGGCGACAGAGCTGGTGTAGGAGGGGAGGGTTTTAGAGATATGGATCATTGGAAAGTCTTCTGGGAAAGGTGGGTTCTGTACAAGAAGGACAGATTGCACCTGAACTGGAGGGACACCAATATCCTAGACGGGAGGTTTGCTAAAGCTCTTCGGGAGGGTTTAAACTATTGTGGCAGGAAGGGTGGGAACCGGAACAACAGTCCAGTAAGTGCAGGGATCGTGACAAAGGAAAGACTGAGATATGCATAGGGCAGAGTAAAAGCAGGCAGAGGGAAGTCATGGGGCTCAGTGGGACTGGAGGTCTGGAGTGCATTTAATTCAATGCAAGAAGTATAATAGGTAAGACAGATCAACTAAGAGCATTGATTACTGCATGAATTATGATGTTAGTGCCATTACAGAGACATGATTAAAGGAGAGACAGGACTGGCAGCTTAACATTCCAGGATATCACTGTTTTAGATGGGACAGAAAGGGAAACAAAAGGGGTGGGGGCGTTGCATTGCGATTAGGGATAACATCACAGCTGTGTTGAGGGAGGATACATAAGAGGGATCTTGCAGTGAGGCATCATGGGTGGAGCTCAGGAATAGGAAGTGTGAAATCAGAATGTTGGGAGTTTTCTTTAGACATCCCAACAGCTCACGTGAGACAGAGGAATGGATATGTAGTCAGGTACTAGAAAGGTATGAAAGAAGCAGGGTAGTTGTGGTGGGTGACTTCAATGTTCCTCTTACTGACTGGGACTCCCTTAGAGCCAGGGGCTCGGATGGAGAGCAATATGTTTGATGTGTCCAGGAGACGGGACGTTGACAATCCAACCGGACAGGAGGCTATATTAGACTTGGTATTAGGGAATGAGCCAGGACAGATGATTGATGTTTCAGTAGGAGAGCATTTTGGGCTTAGTGACCACAACTCCATAAGATTTTGAGTAGACATGGACAAGGACAAGAGAGGCCCTCAGGTGAGGGTGTTTAATTGGGCAAGGGCCAATTACATCCAAATAAGACAACAACTGGGGAATGTGGATTGGGAGCAGTTATTTGAGAGCAAATCTACATCTGGCATGTGGGAAGCTTTTAAAGACCAGTTGATTAAAGTGCAGGACATGCATGTCCCTGCAAAACTGAAGGATAGGAATGGCAGGATCCAGGAAGCATGGATGGCAAGGGAAATTGTAAACTTAGTCAAAAGGAAAAATGAAGCATACGATAGGCAGCTGCAAACTAACGAAGCCCTTGAGTATTGTGAGATCGCATTCAGGATCAGGATCAGTGAGTGGCAAAAATAGCCTCTTTATTGTACATTCACAGCAGCATGATGTAAGGCGAAATAGAATCCTAAAATCATAGCTCAAAAGCAGCCATTTTTATACAGAATTCAAGCATACATTAACATTCTAACACTTGAGTGTTAAGCAGTAGATATTGTACAAAAACTGTTTTGCAGGAAATCGGAGATGGTTTAAACATGTGCTCAATGTTAGCGGTTATTGTTGCGTGTTAATGGTTATTTTAATGAGATTACAGTGTCCGTCTGGTTTCTTCCTTGCATAATTCAAAAGTCTTGTTATTTTCAAGGTTAGAATTTTAAAGTTAGAAAAAGGCATCTTGTGCTTTTTAAATAAAAGTTGGAGTTCCCAACAGTTTTGATTGTCTGTGGTTTTTATTTACTATCACTTGTTTAGTTATTTTCATGGTTGGGTTCTGTGGATTCTGTTTATTCATTCGGTTTCATGGTCACACCTGTTGTAGTAGTGCTGTCAGTTTCATTCGTTCATTCAAGGTCGCGCGGGTCTGGACATATCGCTGTTAGTTTTGTTAGTAGTTTAAAGGTTGCTTCCATACTCTGCATGGTGTTTGTTAGTTTTATTAGTGGGGTACAGTTTTATATACATGTTGAGTAAAAACTTGGGACAAGTACTTGGTTACATAACATATAGGAAAAGTCTGCAGGGAAGTAACACTTCTCTTTAAAGGAAGAGGGCTAATCCAGTTATCACCTTTGACTGATACTTGGAGCTACTCTAGCTGCAGGGAGAAGATAAATGGCTTGGTAATAGCACCTATTCACAGTTGGATTTTAATATCAAACCGCACTAATTGTGGTGTGGGGGTGCAAAAAGGTTTCATCCTGTAGTGTCTGTGCAGTTTTGTTAGCCGGGGCACCTGACTTCACCTTTGAATGGAATGTCGGTCTTGTTAAATGGGGTTGTTTACATAGTGCGTTATGGATGACTGCACTTTCAAGTGGGGTGTAATGGCAAATTGAAGTGGTTGTAACCTGATACGGTAGCGAGCCCCTGAATTAATTTGAATGGGGGCTGGCTAGTACATGGAAATCTGCAGTTAGTATTATAACCACGAATTAATGGGTTAATGGATTAATAGTCATGATTTATGGAGTTATATTAAAAGTCGTTAATAGACATGAATTCTGATATGTCAGTATAGAGAAATTAGGAAGGGACTTAAATGCAGAATTAGGAAGGCTAAAAGGGGCCATGAAATGTCTTTAGCAGCCAGGATCAAGGAGAATCCCAAGGCTTTTTATGCATATGTTAGAAGAAAGAGAGTAGCAAGGGAAAGAATAGGCCCTCTCAATGTGTGGACCCACAGAAACTGGGGGGGGATCCTTAATAAGTACTTTCTATCAGTATTCACCGAGGAGAAGGACATGACTGATGTTGAGGTCAGGAATGAGTGTGTGAATACTCCAGAGAATGTCAATATGTTGAAGGAGCAAGTTTTGGATATCCGAAATTGCATGAAGGTAGACCTATCTCCAGGGCTAGATGGGATCTATCCCAGGTTACTGCGGGAGGCAAGGAAAGAAATAGCTAGGGCATTAGCAGATGTCTTCACATCCTCTTTGACCACAGGTGTGGTTCCAGAGGATTAGCCAATGTTGTTCCCTTGTTTAAGAAAGGAAGCAGGCATAATTCAGGAAATTATAGGCCAGTGAGTCTGACATCTATGGTGGGGATGCTCTTGGAGAGATACTGAGGGACGGGATATAAGCAGATTTGGAAGAAAATAGAGTAGTTAGTGACAGGCAGCACGGTTTTGTACAGGAAAGGTCATGTCTCACCAACCTGATCGAATTTTTTGAAGAGGTGACAAAGATAATTTGTGAGGGAAGAGCTGTGGATGTAGTTTATATGGACTTCAGTAAGGCATTTGATAAAGTTCCACATGGCAGATTGGTTCAAAAACTAAGATCACATGGGATTTGGGGTTGGCTGTTTAGAAGGATGCAAAACTGGCTTGGTCACAGAAGACACGGGTAGTGGTGGAAGGATGTTTTTCTGACTGGAGACTGATAACTAGTGGTTTTCAACAGGGATCAGTCTTAGGTCCTCTGTTGTTTGTAGTATATATAAATGATCTGGAGGAAAATGTGAGTGGTCTGATTAGTAAGTTTGCAGATGACGCGAAGATTGGTGGAGTTGCTGATAGTGCAAGGATACGACAGGATATAGATATATTGGCGACTTGGGCACAGAAATGGCAGATGAAGTTTAATCCAGACAAATGCAAGGTGATACATTTTGGAGGATCAAATTTAGGTGTGAATTATACTGTGAGTGGTAGAACCCTTAGGAACATTAACATACAGACGTATCTGCAGGTCGACAGTTCCCTAAAGGTGGCAACACCGGTGGCCAAGGTAATTAAGAAGGCATATGGCATGCTTACTTTCATCACCTGGGGCATGGAGTACATGCAAATATGGCAAACCATGTTGCAGCTATATAAAACCCTTGTTAGGCCACATTTGAAGTATTGTGTGCAGTTTTGGTCGCCACATTACGTGGAAGCTTTGGAGAGAGTGCAGAGCAGGTTCACCAGAATGTTGCCTGGTCTCGAGGGCATTGGCTATGAGGAAAGGTTAAAAATATTAGGATTGTTGTCGCTGCAAAGATGGCAGCTGAGAGGAGACCTGATAGAGGTCTACAAAATTATGAGAGGCATAGATGGAGTGCATAGTCAGAGGCTTTTTCCCAGGGGGTTGAAGTTTCAGTTACAAGATGGCACAGGTTCAAGGTGAGAGGGCAAAAGTTTAAGGGAGACGTGCAAGGGAAGTTTTTCACGCGGAGAGTGGTAGGAGCCTGGAATGCACTGCAGAGGAGGTGGTGGAAGCAGGCACATTGGCAATATTTAAGAGGCATCTGGATGGTTACATGAATAGGGAGGGAATAGAGGGATATGGATTGAATATGGGGCGGCACGGTGGCTCAGTGGTTAGCACTGCTGCCTCACAACACCAGGGACCCGGGTTCAATTGCAGCCTTGGGTGACTGTCTGTGTGGAGTTTGCACGTTCTCCATGTGTCTGCGTGGGTTTCCTCCGGGTGCTCTGGTTTCCTTCCACAGTCCAAAGATTTGCAGGGTAGGTGGATTGCCATGCTAAATTGCCCATAGTGTCCAGTGATGTTTAGGTTAGGTGGGTTAGACATGGGGAAATCAGGAGTAGGGGAATGGGTCTGGGTGGGATGCTCTTCAGAGGGATGGTGTGGACTTGTTGGGCGGAATGGCCCGTTTCCACACTGTAGGGATTCTATGATTCTATGAATAAGGGCAGAAGATTTGTTTTTTAGTTTAGACAGGACATGATGACCCATGCAGGCTTGGAGGACTGAAGGGCCTGTTCCTGTGTCTTATTTCTCTTTTGATCTACTTTGTTCTTTTATTTTTTCAAACTCCATCGCAAGATGCCATCAGGATCCTTGCATGTTCCCAAATCTTTATGTGTAAAGATAAATGCTTATCTTAAAATATATGCAAGGTATTTAATGCTGTGACAGAACAGGCCTTGGCTAACAGCATTTGGTGGCAACATGTCTAAGGAATGCTTTTGTTTATTCTTGTAATTCAAGAAACCTCCTTCACTGCCTCTGAGAATGTATGTTTTCCAGTATCAGAACATCATGTAATAAGCAGGTTAGCTGGTGGCAGAAAATGGCTGTTAGTCTATGATATCGACATGACCAAAGGCAGAAACAAAAGTAGAGTGGAGACTTTCTTTAAGTCCCTGCAAATTAACAAACTCATGAAAAGATCTTATCCAGCTCTCTGTTGCTATCAAGCAGGATAGATAGAGGGGAAGCAGATGATGTTTAGATTTTAGATAATACCTCATGATGTTGGAGGTAGTTTATTAGTTTGGACAGAGGATTGTCTGCCTCGTTGAAAACAGAGTCAGGATTAGGGGAAAATTTTTAGGATGTCAACCTGTAAATGATGGAGTGTCACATAGATCAGTGCCAGGCCATAATTATTTACAATGAATATTAATGATTTTGGTGGGAAGTGAATGTACTATAGCCAAGTTTGCAGATGACTTAAAAGTTGGGAAGACAAGTGTGAGCATAGCACAGGGAGTCTGCAGAGGGATATAGACAGGTTAAGCAAGTAGGTGAAAACTTCATAGATAGAATGTAAATGTGGGAAATTGTAAGGTTATGCATTTTGGCAGAAAGAAAAGCTTCAGCTTATTTAAGAAGAGAAAAATACAGAACAGAGGGAACAAAAACAAACTGGAGAAACTCAGCAGGTCTGGCAGCATCTGTGGAAAGAAAACAGTTGACATTTCAAAACCAGTTATCATTCTTCAGTTCTGAACGTGACTGAGTTATTACGTGTATTTAAGGCTGAAATGTACAGATATTTAACCAGCAAGGAAATCAAGGGTTGTAGGGAAAAGAGGAGTTCAAGATTATCAGTTCAGCCGTGATCTCATTGAATGGCAGAGCAGATTCAATGGACTGAATGGCTTACTTCTGCTCCCATGTCTTAGTGTACTTGTGAAATTAGGAATTCAAATTTCCAAATGGAAATTTTATGTCTTTCATATAAATAATCTATTAAATTCCTTGATATAACCTTCCATTAAAAAATTATCCATCTTTGTAACATTTTTCAAAGCTGATATAAACATTTGATACATGAGAGGCATAAACGTTTTAAACATAAATTGTCCAAATCTTCCTCTGTGCCCAACTGACAAGCCTCCAGCTCCAAAAGTACTTTGCTTCTGACGTTGCTTTTGTTAGGGAGTGACAGTACCATGGCATACTTTGTTTTATCTTTGTTAAAGACATAGCATGTATACAGACCTCCTTGTTTGTCACCTGAATTCTGTTTATAGCAATATTTAACCATTAAATTTTTAACCTTTATAAATGTGCTTTCAGATTCAGTCAAAATAGTGTCAGAATTAAGTGTGGATGAGGGATAAGTGCGAATTTGGGGCTGGATATTCAGGAGGGAGTTGGCAACTGGTGGTGGCGGAAGGGTGAACTAAGGACAGGATGGATAGGGATAGTGAACAGGGAAGAAGTGGTTATGGAGACTGAGCTGTGGATGGCTAGAATTGGGGAGCAAACTTGGGATGAGGAGTCCATCAGTTTTCTCTGTGTCTTCCTGTTGCATCTTTCACTGCTTCTAGGCATCAATTAAGCAACTGTCAGGAATGATGGTGTTGCCCGTTTAAGAAAAGCTTTGTCTTTCCACTGAAAATACAGTAGACATATGTCATGAGGTCTGAGCATTGAATTTCATAAACCTCACAGAAAATGATATCACAGATGTTCATTGCACTATACTTTTTATTTCTGAATTTACCAGACTGATCTTTTCAACACGCCCACCAAATCTTGGTGCCGCTTCTGAAATCACTCTTCAGATTGCAGATGGTGATTCTGCTGTGATTGGCTACAAAGGTGACTTGTTATGTCACTAAACCTGTCATTTCCAGGCCTGCTGTGTGTTGAATTGGAGTTCTGGGGAAAGGTGCCACTGCCCTAAAGCTCTGTTTTATTTTTAGCTGTGAGTAAGATGGAGTGGTAGTACAGTTAGATTACAGTGAAAATTATTGGTATAAGGGTTGTACAGCTAATGATATTCATTAGGTCATTGTTTTATACTTTCATATGGACTAGTTTTATGCTAAATATTTCTAGAAGTAACCTACTGGAATATGAGCCTGTGAGAATGTTTGCATTGGAACTCTCCTGGTACACAGTGTACCATGCTGTACAGATTTCAGGCAGAGTATGACTGACTGGCTGGACTGGCAGATCCACCATTGGTAAAATGCTAACGGCCTGGCTCAACATTGACTTTATGAATTTAAATTAGCTGCCCAGTCAGTGGGTAGGCATCCTGGTCAGTCCTGTTGCTGATGTTGGTTAAAGTTCCCTGATGGCAGCTCGTGGTTCATCTGACATTGCTCCTCAATATTCTACTGGCGCCACTGTTACCTCCTCCTAGGGACTGCTCAAGTTCTGATCTCTCTCAATGGGCAGAACTTAATGCTTCAGTTTTAGTGGCCGCAACTACAGTTGCCTCGACCTCAAGCTCTGGAATTCCCTTGCAACACCTCTCTGACATTCAAGTCACTTTCTTTCTCCGTGACCTTCCTTAAAACATGTCACGTTTGATCAAGCCTTTGAACATCTGACCTAAGATCGCCTTATTTGGCTGAATGTCATATTTAGTTTTATAATGCTTCTGTAAAATGCCTTAGGATGTTTAATTACATTAAAGACTGCTATGGAAATATTGGTTGTTGTTATTGAAGCTCAAAAGCATGATGATGGACCGTGATATGCTGGTAAGGATGCTGTCCATTGGGCGATCAGTACTGGGTAAACATAAGCAACCTTGACCATTCTAAATGTTCTGCTTATTGAATAATGTTAAGCGATTATCAGCAGAGGAAGTTTGTTTTCAGCTAACAAAATAAACCAACTTAGAGAGGCACGGTGGCTCAGTGATTATCACTGCTGCCTCGCAGCGCGAGGGACCCGGGTTCAATTCCACCCTCGTGCGACTGTGTGGAGTTTGCACATCCTGCCTGTGTCTGTGTGGGTTTCCTGTGAGTGCTCTGGTTTCTTCCCACAGTCCAAAGATGTGCAGTTTAGGTAGATTGACCATGCTAAATTGCCCAAGTTGTTCAGGGATATGTAGATTAGGTGGGTTATAGGGGGATGAGTCTGGGGGGGGTGCTCTGAGGGTCGGTGCAGACTTGTTGGGCCGAAGGGCCTGTTTCCACACTGTAGGAATTCTATGATTCTACTAGTTGCTTACAGTGTCCAGGGATATGTAGGTTGGGTAGATTAGCCGTGGGAAATGCAGGGTTATAGGAGTTGGGTCTGGTTGGGATGCTCTTCAGTGTGGAGTCAGTGGGCTGACGGGCCTGCTTCCACACTGTAGGGTTTCTATTTTATTCTAACTCATCTCCCATTACATACTTGCAGTTGATATTTCACAATATCATTTAGTTTTATGTCAATAAGACACAGCACAGTAACAGTGACCAAACTGGACAGTGTACCCTGTGCCCCAGCATCTTCGTTTATTTTATATGGAAGTTAAGCTGTCACTCTCTCAGTCTCAAATTTGATTGTTCCATGTATCAGTGAATACTAAGCTAAGAAAGTCTCTTACCAGAGGGAGGGAAATTCTTAAATCAAGAGTGGGGGATTTCTGGATTTGATGTTCATTGCTTCTGTGTCAGAACTATATTTAAAGGATGTGAACCAGCAGAATAACACCACCTCCCTTTGACCAGGTTTCACTCAAAGCAGTATACTTTATGGTCCAATGTTTGCGATATATTTCCAGGCAGAGTTCTCTGAAAGATATACTTTAACAAGTTAGTAGTCTCTCTGGGGAGCCTTGCTTGAGGTGAAGGCATGTCCAACGTTGGTTGTCCAACATTGAGTTAAATGCATTCAGTTTGCATTCTTTCAATTTCCTGGTTCATTAATAATTAGGGCATTGGCAGAGGTGTGACTCAGAAGATTTAAGCGGGTCTGGAGGTGAAATGTCGCAGATTGCTGAGTGAAATAAAGGTGGAAAATGGCAGGATTGCAAATGTCACACCTTGTTCAAAACTGGGGAGAGGGAAGAACTCAGCAACTTTTGACAGTTGGCTGAATGTCAGAAAATATATTGGTGAAGCTTCTTCTGGAATCCTGTGTCCAGTTCTGGTTGCCAGTTACAGGAAGGATATTATTAAACTGATGAAGGTTCAGACGAGATTTGCCAGGATGTTGCTGGGTATGGAAGGTTTGAGTTACAAAGAAAGGCTAAATAGGCTGGGACCTTTTTCACTGGAGCGTAGGAGGTTGAGGGGCGACCTTATAGAAGTTTGCAAAATAATGAGGGGTATAGTTGACGGTCTTAGCAGTTGTCTTTTCCCTAGGATGGGGGAATTTCAAGACCGGGGGCATATTTTTAAAGTGAGAGGAGAGAGATTTAAAAAAAACATGAGGGGCAAATTTTTTACACAGAGAGTGGTTTGCGGGCAGAATGAACTTCCTGAGAAAGTGCTGGATGCGGGTACAATTCCAACCTTGAAAAGCCATTTGGATAGATATATGAATAGAAAAGGTTTGGAGGGATATGGGCCAGAACCAGGCAGGTGGGACTAATTTAGTTTGAGATTATGTTCGGCATGGAATGGTTGGACCAAAGCGTCTGTTTCTGTGCAGACTGACTCAGTGACTCCATAAAGACTTGTGCCAGCCAACATGGATTTGTGAAAAGCAAATAATGTTTGACACACCCAATTGTGTTTTGCAATGAGGTAGCAACGGTTGAAAATCAACAATTAAGGGAGAATGAACTTTCAGGAAGCATTTGATTAAGTACCAAAAATACACTTTTATGCAGATTTGAATCCCATGGGATTGAAAGGATAATGGCAGCGCAAATACAAATTGGCTATGAAGCAAAGAGCAGAGACTGGTGATGTACAAAGCGATGTCCCCAACTTAGTACTGGGATCACTACTATTTTTGATCCATCTCAAAGGCCATGTTTGAGTAATAGGTCATCATTTTTAAAGTTTGATCACCCAAAGGTTGAAAAGCAAGTACACAGGAAGAAATAAATCGACTTTGGGAGAACATAGACAATGGCAGGCAAATGACGGATTAAGCTTAACATGGAATAGTATGAAATAAATCATACTGTAAGAAAAAATTAGGAGCGGCGAGACAGATTAATTGATTTTAAAAGGTTCAGTGAGAGCAGAGAAACCTGGTGTATTTATACACAGTTCTTTGGAGAAGGCAGGACAGGTTTATGAGACTATTGAAAAATACATATGAATCACTGCTTTATAAATGGAGGAATTTGTTTTCAAAGTTGTGATGAATGTGTGAGGGCAGCCAGCGTCGCTGAAAGCAATGGCTTATGTGAGGTCCATGATAGGCAGTCAGCATCAGTGACAGCGGGTGAAGTGAGACCTCTGAAACAGACAGTTATCATTGAGAGCAATGGTCAAAGTAAGGACCCTCTTACAGGCAGTCAGCATCATTGAGATGAGCGGTGAGGTGAGGACCCTATGACAGACAGTCATCACTGAGAGGAATGTTCAAGGTGAGAACTGTGTGTCAGATAAACAACATACATCTTGCTCATCTCCGTGATGATGGCTGCCAAACTCTGAGTTGTCACTCACCCGATCCTTTCAGCAATGACTGCCTAACACAGAGTCTTACATCATCCGAACTGCTTTATGTATATGGAGATATTTTTATGAATAAAGTGTATTTTTGAAATAAAAGAAGTCACTGAGGGCAGCAGGTGATTAGTGATAGGCAGTGAGCAGACAGAGCAGATAGATGAGCAGACAAAGTGAGGGCAGTGTGACAGATAGTCAGCATCCCTGAGAGGAGTTGATTATGTGAGAACCTTCTGATAGTCAGCTTCATTGAGATGGGCAGGTGAGGTGAGGACCATGTGACAGGCAATCGGCATTATTGACTGCGGGTGGTGGGAGACTCTGTGACAGACGGTCATTGCTGGGAGGATCAGATGGGTGACGATGCAGTGAATGGCAGCCAGCATCACCAACACGAGCGAGTGAGTTGAGAACCTTGTGACAGGTAGCTAGCATCACTGAGATGAGTGCAAGGTAAGGGTATTGTGATTGGCAATCAGCATCACTGAGAGGGGCAGGTGAAGTGAGAGCCCTCTGAAAGGCAGTCAGCATCTGGTGAGAGACCTGTGATAAGCAATCAGCATGACCAGAACCAAATGTTAACGTGCGGCAGGGTGGCTCAGTGGTTAGCCCTGCTGCGTCACAGTGGCAGGAAACCGGGTTCAATTCTAGCCTTGAGTGACTGTCGTGTGTGGAGTTTGCACATTCTCCTGTGTCTGTGTGGGTTTATTCCGGTTTTCTCCCCCAGTCCACAGATGTGCAGGTTTGGTGGATTGACCAGTGACGTGTATGTTAGGTGGATGAGACATGGGAAATGCAGGGTTACAGGGATAAGGTAGGGAGGTGAGTATGGATGGGATGCTGTTTGGAGAGTTGGCGTGGACTTGTTGGGCCGAATGCCCTGATTCCACACTGTAGGAATTCTTCTATGGATTCTATGATTCTCATAGTTTTATCCTTCCCTGTAGGGGAGATACCACAATCCAGAAGGTGGTTCTCCCAGGAAGAATCCGAGCTGAGAATCTTCATTATCATCAGATGTCCTGGTCTTTCTAGGAGGGTTCGCACAGATTAAGGAGGGAACGCTAACGTAATGGACCCGTTTGGAATCTGGACCAGCAAGTGGCAGATCAAGGTGACCCTGAAGGTGGATGCTAGTGGGAACATCCTGCACCCGTTCTCATGCTTCATGATTGATGGGAGCCAAGGCTACCTGATATACACGGGGCAGCTTAGAGTGTGCCGAACCTCAGCTAGGTCAGAGCACATGGCAGCAGATTGCAAACTGACTCTCCGCAGGAATTGCAAATTGGAGGGGCACCTGACTATGGACTGCAAGGAGTCCAAGAGCTACAACCTGTGTGGGAAAGCAGGCCATCTGCAGGCCATAGGACAACAAGGTGTTACCCTCCAGCAAGAAAACTGAAACACAGACCACCCAGAATGAGGGACGGGCCAGAGAAGAGGAAAAGATAGCCAGGGAGGACGCACAGCAACTGACCTAATCTCCACCTGAACAGACGGAGTCAGTGGAGGAGGGGAAGGAAGTGAAGAAGGTGGCGGTATAGATGCCAGTGAGAAACAAATGGAAAAGGAAAACTTGGGTCCCCATGGGCCCACAGCAAAACAAAAAGAGGCAGCTGCATGATAGACACACCAGCAGCTGCTGTGATGATGATGATGTGCAGAATGATGGCCACAAACAAAAAAAGAGGCACAGCACCATGGGGAAGAAGGAACTGAGCATCCCCCAAGCAGGGAAGGCTAGATGTCGCAAGGTGAAGCCCAACCTCCAGTGGTCAGGATCCAAGGGATACTCGCCACAGGCAACTGGGAGCAGCTGCACTTCAAATAAGGAGCAAAGCATGACAGACCCTCTGTTGGACACAGAACCGGAACTTCCTGGCTTTGTTTTCGCCCCAACGACCCTGGATCAAGGCAGTGTCCCCAAGGAGGAACAGGACAGCTACCCCAGCGCTGAGAGTGTCCAATAGTTCGCCCACACCATGGAGATGCAGGGACTACCCCAGTAACATGACCGTGGGTGAACAAACATTGGGTCTACAGGTAATTCTATAAATTAATAGAATAATTAATTTAAAATAATTCTATAAAATCTCAAAATGGGTTTTAAAATTGCCAATATTAACTTGCGTAGCATTAAATCCACTAAGTGATGTGTTTCTATGTTGGCTTACCTGGCCAGCATCAAAGCAGATCTCCTATTTCTGCAGGAGCGTAGGATACCGTATCTCAGAAGCTACAGGAAATGATCGGGCTTGGGGCCCATGGGCCTTCAAGTTGGTTGGAGGGAAACGATTGCCATTCTTCTGGCCATGGTATTCTGCTACTAGGAGGCAACCGCCACCTCCAAGGTTAAGGAGGTGGTGGGCGGGTGCCTCCTTGCAGCAGCTGACATGTACAGAAAGGTTTCCCTGAGAATAATTAACACGTACGTCCCGGTGGTAAAGAATGAGTGGCTGGCCAATGCAGCAGCTCCCCCTGCTGCTGGTGATGTCTGTGCAAGTCATAGAATCTCTACAGTGTGGAAACAGGCCATTTGGCCCAACAAGTCCATACTGGCCCTGCAAACAGCATCCTGCCCAGGACCATCCCCCCACCCTTTCCCTGTAACCTTGCATTTACCATAGCTAAAGCACCTAATCTACACATCATGAACACTGTGTGCAATTTAGCATGGCCAATCCACCTAGCCTGCACACCTTTGGACAGTGGGAGGAAACCGGAGCACTCGGCGAAAACCTACACAGACATGGGGAGAATGTGCAAACTCCACACAGACTGACGCCCGAAGATGTAATTGAATCCACGTCCCTGCTGCTGTGAGGCAGCAGTACTAACCACTGAGCCACTGTGCTGCCCAAGGGGTACCCACCACATCACAGCTCCGGGCATTCAGGCTGCATCATCGATTCAGATGGACAATCCAGAGGGGCTGGCATCAAACTGGATACCATGTCCAGATTCCTCATCAAAACTGTTAAACTTGTCAAGCTGCACTGCGTCTTCAGTACCCCTGCAGACAGAGCGCAGCGTAGATAAACCTGGTCAAGGCCAGGTGGGTCTATCTGCTCAAGGATAGATTTCTTGTTTGTGTCCTGCATGTTCTCGGTCAGATCCACCGACGTCAAGCTGGTTTTCTTCTCTGACCACATCTCCCGCTGGTTGAAAGTCACCTATAGGATGACCAGCATGCCAGCAAGGCAACATGGAAGCTGAATGTGAAACTGTTGACCCCAGAAAACATTGAGGAGCTCAAAAAGATTACACTGGTTGAAGAACAGGTGAAGCCCCTCTTTTAGTCTCCCGCAGACTGGTGGGAAACAATGAAGAGACTTTTTTTAACCTTAAAGGTATTCAAAAGGTAAGAGAGGGATGGGGAAACCTGTCCAAACTCCAGAAATGCATGCAGAACCTACTCCTGCTGTAGATGATGGGGGTTGATGTCACGGAGAATCTCCAGTAGGTGAAGAGCCAGCAAGCCTCGATCTTGCCTTGGATGCCTCCAGGATAATCTTCCGGTCCAGGGTACACATCATGGAGCAGGATGAGATGTGCTCATGTTTATTCTTCCAGAAGGTGCTCATGGCATGTTCTGTGCTCAGCGACCTGAAGGAAGAAAATGACTCGGGAATGTCACCTCAACTGACATCCTGAGGATCAGCAAATCCTCTTTTGCCAGACTGCATGACACAAAGCCAACAGACAGCCTGGCCCTCCAGTTGTTCTTGTTCTCGACAACAGCACGTGGGAGTAGCTGGATCAGCCGTTACTTCTGGATAGGCTGACCAAGGCCCTCAAGTCCTTAGAAAAGAATAAAACCCCCAGAAGCGACGGTTTACTGGCTGAGTTGTATTCAACTCTGTGGGACTTGTTTGGCCAGGACCTGCTGGATGTATGTGACAGTATACATCTGGGATTGTTGACTTGCTCGCCAAGCTGGCTTGTTTTTGTTAATATGTTTCGTCACCATGCTAGATGACATCATCAGTGGAACCTCTGATGAAGCAATGTTATTCTACTCCGCTTGGCATTTATACTGCCCAGTCCGTTGTGGTGAGTACTGGCATTTCCGGTTTTGATCTGTATGGGTTTATATATTGGGTCCAATTCTATATGTTTGTTGATGGGTGGTAGTATACATCTGGCAGTTATCATGTGCGAATCCATGAGGAAAAGTATCATCAGCCCCATCTACAGTTGGAAGGGGGAGAGGGAGGTAATTAGAAATTGGCAACTAATTTTGCTGCTGAATGCAGACTACAAAACCCTATCTGAGATCATTGCCATCATGTCAGGTCCGCTGTGGGATCATGATTCACCTCTACCAAATCTGTGCTGTACTGGGCAGGACGATCTCTGAGAGCCTTGTGCTCCTCAGGGATACAATCGCTGACATGCAGGATAAGAAGTTGGACTCCTGTCTCATCGGCCTGGACTAGCAGAAGGCCTTTGACAGGATATTACACACTGACATGTGGGACGTGCTCTTCAAAATGGGCTTCGGGGAGGGAATTCGCAATTGTATCCAACTGCTCTGCACCATCAATAATGCAGCCTGAATCAACTGATGGGAATGAGAAAGCTGCCTGATTAGATCCAAAGTCAAGCATGGCTGCCCATTCTCTCCTACCCTATTTGTGTAATGTATAGAGTGTTTGCCAAGTCCATCAGGAAGGATGATTATTCCATGCAGTGGAGGCCTGCAGGTCAAGGCTTTTCTGTACATGGATGATGAAGGGTTCAGTGCTGGAGCCCTTGCTGTCTATGATGTACCTTAATGGTTTGGACTTAAATGTAGTTTGATCAAAAGTTTGTGGATGGTACAAAAATTCGAAAGGTAGTGAACAATCAGGAGGATAACTGTAAACTGCAGAAGAGTATCAATGGGCTGGTCAGATGGATGGAGCAGTGGCAAATGGAATACAGCCCAGAAATGTGTGAGGTAATGTACTTAGTGAGGGCTAACATGGCAAGGGATTGCACTGTGAATGGTAGGTTCCTGGAAAGTATTGGAAGATCAGATGGGACCTTGGTGCACATATCCACACATCCCTGAAGGTAGCAGGGCAGATATGGTGGTTACAAAGGCATATGAATGATTTCATTTATTAGTTGAGGCATAGAATACAAGAACAGGAATATCGTGCTGGAAATATACAAAATGCTGGTTAGGCTACAACAAATACTTCACCCAGTTCTAGTCACCACATCAAAGGAAGGATGAAACTGTATTAGAGAGGATGCAAAGGAGATTTACTGGAATGCTGCCTGGGCTTGAGAATCTGAACTATAAGCAAAGATTGGATGGATTGGAGTTGTTTATTTTTGGAGCGGTGAAGGTTGGGAAGGGACCTGATAGGCATGTATAACATTACGAGGAGTGTATCTAAGGTGGATAGAAAGGTATTTTTTCCATTAGTAAGAGGTGTTAATAATCAGGGGGCATACATTTAAGGTAAGAGGTGGAAGGTTCAGAGATGAGTTGAGTATTTATTTCACTCATTGGCTGATGGGAATCTAGAATTCACTGCCTGGATAAGGTAATTGAGTCACAATCTCTCAGAACAATTAGCAGTTTTTAGATATCCACTTGTAGCCATCAAGCTGTGGGTCAAAAGCTGGAAAATGGGATTAGTGCAGTCAGATCTTTGTTGACTGACAGAGACACAATGAGCTGAATGGCCTCCTCTGTGTTCTAAACATTTCTAAGTGAAGTGGAGATTTAAAAAAGTTGTCCAAAGTAATGAATGTGTTTGTAAGAGTAGTTTGGGAGAGACTATTCCCACTGGTCGGTAATTGATGGACACATATTTAAGGCAAAGGAAGAGATAAGTTTGCGAAAAGTCGTTGAGAGTTGGAATAATCGGATTACCCATGATCTTATTGTGAATGCCGGAGCAAGCTCAAGGGGTGGAGTGACTTGCTGCTGCTGCTGCTGCTAATTAATATATTTGTATATTGATGTTTAAAGATAATTGTGAATAAAGTAGAGAGTAATGAAGCAATTTAATTGATAACAAAATGAGTTGTGATCTGAAATACACTGCTTGAAAGGGTGTTGGAAGCGGATTGCATGATAACTTCAAAAAGGGGATTTAATAAATACTTGAAGTGTGAAACTTGTGCAGATAATGGGGAAAGAGCAAGAGATGGACTAAATAGAGAGTGCTTTCAAAGACTTGGAACAGGAGCACGAGATCAAATGACTGTTTCTATATTATGTGATTCAGTGCAACTCTTGAAAGTAAAATTTAAAACAAACCCTTCAGAGAAATACTTCGTGAATAATAAAAATCAGATTCAACATTATTATTTCCCCATTAAAAACCATAGCACTTTATTTTTCTGTAGTTTCGATTGTAGACTTAAATGGGAAAATAAGTGTTTTAAAAGCTCCCTGCCTGCAACAAGTATGTGAATTGGCTTCCAGGCAACTGAGCACTTTTGGATTTAACATGCACAGATAGGTACAGTTGCTCAAACATGCATGGTACGGTATTGCATCCTTTCACCTCCTGAAAATAAGGATTTTTAGGACATTATGGATTTTCTTGCTGTCACTGTATACTTGTGTAGACGCTACTTCGTGAATCAAAAATAACTTCAAATTTTGCTTGAGGTTCATTCAGTCTCTGAAGGGACATTGGGCTTTGAATCTCTGAAGCAGATGGTGTAATCCTATTTGCAGGGTGAAAACTAGATGATATAAAAGGCCCTTTTATGTATAGATTAAAATACATAATTTCAATGAAGAAGTTAAATTGATCAGTTAACTAAGGAAAACAAAGTGATCTAGTGAAGATTATGTGACATTTATCTTGCTAGATGTTCACATCCATTAAATGTTTAAGCAAATCTGTAAGTACGTAACATGTGAGAATACTTAGCAAACTGGGTTAACATCCACTGATGCAAAAATATCGAGGCAAGTAAGATCTGTAGGCAGAACCTTAACTGTCTTAGGGCATGTATGATAATTCATATTATTGTATTTGGCAATTTTGGAATAGAGTCGTAGAGTCATAGAGATACAAAACACGGAAACAGACTGTTCAGTCCAACTTGTCCAAGGCAACTAGGTATCCTAAATAAATCTAGTTCCATTTGCCAGCATTTGGCCCATATCCCTCTAAACCCTTCCTATTCATAAACCCATCCAGATGCCTTTTAAATGTTGTAATTGTACCAGCCTCCATCACTTCCTCTGGCAGCTCATTCCGTATATGCACCAGCCTCTGAGTAAAAAAGTTGCCCCTTCAATCCCTTTTAAATCTTTCCCCTCTCACCTTAAACATATACCATCTAGTTTTGGACTCCCTCACCCTGCAGAAAAGCCTGAACCTATTTACCCTATTTCCATGCCTCTCATGATTTTATAAACCTCTATAAGATCACCCCTCAGCCTCTGATGCTCCAGGGAAAATAGCCCCAGTCAATTCAGCCTCTCCCTGTAGCACAAACCCTCCAACCCTGACAACATCCTTGTAAATCTTTTCTGAACCCTTCAAAATTCACAACATCCTTCCTATAGCACGGGGACCAGAATTGCTCGCAGCATTCCAAAAGTGGCCTAACTAGTGACCTGAACAGCCACAACATGGCCTCCCAACTCTTTATTTCTATGAAGTTTTGTTATTTAAAATTGGGTGCTGCCATGGTGTACAGATCAGCATCCAGCTCCAGTCTTTGGTCAATGAAAAATTAATTGATATTAGTGAGATGTTCTTTGTTGTTACCGAATATCAGGTCCATTAAACCTGAAAGAGTTCATGGAAGCTTTTTTATAAAACAATTTTAATTTTAAAATGGACTGTGCTGGACTAAGACATGGCTGATCACATGCTGCAAGTTGACTACAGTTTCTGGAAAGATGCAATCAGCAATTAGGACAGAGCATCAACACTATCGTCCTGGAATCTACACATTGAGTTGTGTGTCCTGTGAAATCAAGAACGCAAAATAATAGATGATGTATCTCCTAGCAGAATCTGGTTAACAAAGAACTAACAAAACTCATCATGCTTATAAAGGTGCTTATGGCCCACAATCTATCTCTACAACAAACAGTAGGTTTTGACCATGAGCGAAGAAGATATCTTGTCAACAGCCTACTCAGGAATCATGTCACATTATCAAAACTCCTCCTTCTATGGATGTTAATGCAAAATACATGCATGTTGTCTCTGGGTTTGAATGCATCAGCATGGCTGTGAAGGAGTCTGGGAAAAGTATCATCACAGATGAAGAACAGAGTGAAGCAGTCTACAAGGATGTCCTTGTAGTCAGCATCGCCTTGAAGCAGTCCGGGAAGAGTTAGTGTCATGTGAAGCAGTCTGGGAATATTGTCCTGCTTTTTAGGAAGAAGTGTAACATCACAGGAAAACCAGAGTGGTATTACCCTACTGCAGTAGTAGAGGCTGCAAGGGAGAGAGCTGATTTGTCAGTAGCAGGTAAGGTCATGTAAATATTTACAACTTTTATCGCTTCTAGTTTGATCTTTTTGTGTTTTATCATTTCAAAGGTCTGTATTCTGCAGGAACAAGGAGTAGGAGACAAAGGCACTAGCGAATTAATATTACTTGATATTCAGCATCTTCCAAAAGGTTTGATTTAGAGGAGTAACTCATGGCAGGAGAGCTCAAACCTATGGTGTCTTCCTCCTGGTCCATGTGGGAAGCTGATCACAATTCCAGTGCCTGGGAACAACATGTGTGCAGGCAGTTCCTGGAAGCCTGTCTTTCAGAGCTGTAGCAGCAATGGAGCATCTGCAAAGCTGAGGGAATCATTAATAGCATGTACAGAGAGGTGGTCACATTGCAGGCAGAAAGACAATGGGTGACCGCCAGGCTGAGTAAAAGGACTAGGCAGACAGTGCAGTAATTCCCTGTGGCCATTCCCCTGAAACACAGATAGACTGCTTTGGATATTGTTGAACGGAATGGCTTCTCAGGGGAAAACAAAAGCCAAACTCGTGGCACCAAATGCAGTAATCGTAGGAAATTCAGTTGTGAGGGGAATAGATGCGTGTTTCTGTGCTCACAAATGAGACGACAGAATGGCATGTTGCCTCCCTAGTGCTAGGGTCAGTGATGTATCTGGGCATCCTGGAGAAGGAGAGTGAACAGCCAGTGCTTGTGGTGTACATTAGTATCAGTGACATAGGTTGAAAAAAAAGGGATGATGCCCTAGAAGCAGAATATAGGGATTTAGAAAGGAAGCTGAAAGCAGACTTAAAAAAAAAAGGAAACCGAAGGCTTCACAAGCTGTTTAATTTATTTGATTTGAACAGACTGCTCGGAACCTCTGTCTCAACTTTTCTTAACAGAAAAAAATCAGGACAGATTACACCTCGTCACACCTCCCGTAACAATCAGCAATTGCGTTCTCTCGTTCTGCCATGTGTATAATTTTCAGATCGAATGACTGCGATAAGAAGCTCCATCTAAAGAGTCTGTAACTTTTATCCTTAAATTTTTCCAAAATCTTTAAGGGGTTATCGTCAGTTTATCCAATTGTCTCAGACACTACTGGCAATATAAATGCTGAAATATTGTAATGCCAACACCAAATTTGAGGTCTCCTTCTCAATTGTGGAATATTTCTATTGATGATTATTCAATTTTCTGGAAAAATATCCAATAGGGCTTTCAATCTTCTGTTCGTCTTCATGCAAGAGTACAGCATTGACTCCCACAGCACTTGCATCGATAGCTACTTTGAATGGCTTTGCGTAATTAGGTGTGGCTAACACTGGGGCAGTGGTTAACACAGTTTTCAGGCTGTCAAATGCCCAACATTTTTCTGCACTTCTTCAGTAAAGATTTGGTATGAACTTCCAGTAAAAGCCACTCAGTCCCAGGAATCGTAGTACTTCCCTCTTTGTCAATGGTATGGGAAATCCCCAATAACCTTTGTTTTCACATACCGTGGGGTTATTTGTCCATGTCCAGTAACGTGACCCAGGAACGTGACTTGGGCTTTTTTGAACTCAATCTTAGCCAGGTTTGTCATCAAGCTCACCCCAAAGTTGATTGAACAATTTCGGTAGATGCTGCAAATGTTCCTTTCATGTGTGACTAAAAATCACCAGGTCGTCAATATACACGAAACAATTGGATAATCCAGAAATGACTTTGTTTGTTATTTTTTGAAATGTGGCTAGTGTATTTTTCATACCAAATGGCATGACTTTAAACTCGTACAGTCCATTTGGCATCGCAAAAGCTAAAATTTCCTTCGCTCTTTCAGATAAAGATATCTGCCAGCATTCTGTGAATAAAACTTTGAAGTATTAGTTGCTTGTCTCAATGCATTCTTCCAAATGTGGTCTAGGATATTAATCAGATTATGTAACTGTACTGACTTTGCGATAGTCCACACATAAACATTGGGAACTGTCTGGTTTTGGTACCGTTACTATGTCTGAGGTCCAACGATTATGTTCATGCATTCAGTCTCTTTTTGAACCTGTGCCACTTTTTAGAGGGTTAATGTATAAAGGTGTTGCTTAATTGGAAGTGCATTTCCCATGTCGATATGGTGCATAACCAGATTAGTACTCCACAGCTTATTCCTCCATATGATTGTAATAATTCTTTCAGATCATTTTGATGTAATAATTCTTTCAGATCATTTTGATTTTCGTCTGGAAGGTAACTCAATAATTTATCCCAATTTCTGAGAACTTCCTCATGGGCAGTTTAATTCAGGAATGTCCAATTCAGAATCATCTGACCTTGGTTCTTCACTGTGTGTTGTAACCAGTAACACATTCTCCTTTTGCTTTCCTTCCCTATCAAGATATCTTTTGAGCATGTTCATATGATGCACGCTGTGGGATTTCTTTCTATTTGGCATTCTTTTCAAATAATTCACGTCACTCAATTTTCTTTCAATTTGATGAGGTGACTAAATCTTGCCTTTAAAGGTTCGTCTTCCGCTGGGAGTAACACAAACACTTTATGTCCACCAGCAAAATTATGAATTTTTGATCTATTGTCTGCTTCCTGTTTCATCATATGCTGTGCTACTTTCAAATGCTGTCTAGTTAACTCACCTGCTCTATTTAATCTTTCCCTAAAATTTGATACATTGTCCAAATATGTGGTCTTTGAACTCTGACTCACCAATTTCTCCTTAAATAATTTCAGTGGTCCTCTTATCTCATGCCAAAACCTAATTCAAATGGACTGGATTTAGTTGATTCTTTAGGTGCTTCCATAATTGCAAAAAAGTACAAATGAAATTCCTTTATCCCAATCCTCTGGATAGCCTTGACTATAAACCCTTATCATGCTCTTTAAAATTTAATGCCACCATTACAATTCTCCCCATGATTCTGGATGGTACGTAGTGAATTTGAATTGTTTTATTGGTAAGCAATTCATGTTTTCTTTGAATCATTTTGATGTAAAATTTGACCAGTGATCTGATTATATTTCTGTATATAATCTGTATCTAGTTAAAAAATTTAAGTAATTCTTCTGCAATCGTATTAGCTGTGGTACTGCAGAATTGAATGGTCTCTGGAAATCAAGTGGACACATCTGTTATGGTCAACAAACACTAATTACCACTTTTTGATTTAGGTGGGAGTCCTACATAATCAATTAAGACTATTGTAAAAGATTTCTGAAATGCGGGAAAGAATATTAAGAGTGCTGATTTTATCACTCTCTATGATTTCCCAATTGCCTGACATTCAGCCGCATCCTTATGCAGTCCAGGCCAATAAAATTATTTTTCTATTTTGGCTTGAGTTTTCCAGACTCCCGAATAACCACCTCATGGTAATTCATGTGCTACCTGCCAACACCATCTTTCTGTAACCTATCGGTAATACAACTTGACGAACCTCTGCCCGTTTTTAGCCACCTGAATATGTGATGGTCTCCATTTTCTCATCAAAACTTCATTTTTAAGGTAGTAACATTCTGGGGTACACTCAGATTCTTCTTTTGTGTATGTATTTTTGATACAACTTGCTTTAGTTTTTCTTCTTTCAGTTGTAATTCAGCTAATTTCTCTGAAGTAAAAATATCCATTTTGTTCTCCACCTGTTCTTGTTTTTCTCAAACATTTGATCAAACATGGTCTCTAATAATCATACTTCAATGTCCTTATCTTTATTTTTTGTTTTCTCCTCCTGCTTCCCTTGACAATGTGATCTTGTTACCACATAGTCAGGAAAAATTCCAGGATATACTTCCTGTAATACCCCAATTGCCTGATTTTCCACCGGCTTTTCAATTGCAGTAGGCATCACTCCCACCTGTCATCCAACTGTATCATTGGCAAGGATAAATTGCATTCCTGGAATTGAGAATTTCCCCATTACTCCCATCACCACATCACTTTCTATGGAACACTGCTCTTCTCACCATGAAGTCCACATGTTACCTCCTTTTCTGGCAATACTCCTTCTAAATTAGATATCTCCTCATCTCTCAACATCAAAGGTTGACCTGCCCCCCATAGCTCTTAAAATTTTAATTTCTTTACCTGCTCCTCCTGGCATGCATGAGTAAACTTCACCCTCGCAAGTAAATTCTTTAACGAGATCTGGCACTTTATTCTCAACCAAGCCCTGATCAGATTGTACATTCTGGTGCAGCTTTTTAGGTTCCATTGTGCTTTCCTTCACCACTTCAACAAAACTGGCTTTTCCTGTTTTCCCACATCCATCTTTGCAGTGCTTTTTCTAAATGACCAGCACCTCAAGTTTATGTGGCCTACTTTATTGCAGTGAAAACACCTGAGATTTTTGAAGATTTTTGATTTCTGAAGAAGGGTCTAGGCCCAAAACGTCAGCCTTCCTGCTCCTCTGATGCTGCTTGGCCCTGCTGTGTTCATCCAGCTCTACGCCTTGTTATCTGAGATTTTTTACTTCATTTTCCCCCACAAGGGTTTCCTTCTTATCATGTGGTAAACTATCTTTACTATCTTCAATGAGATCTTTTTCTCTTACCATCTGAGGATCTATCTTTTCCTCAATTTCTACTCCTCAGATTGAAGTTGATGTCAGGCACCAAACTTTGATTTACGAACCAAACCGTAATCATTGGCCATTTCAGCTGCTAATCTTGCAGTCCTAAATTTCCTCTCTTTCACATGAATTCTGACTACCTCAGGAAGTGAATTTTGTACTCCTCCAAAATAATTGTCTCTCTAAAAGTGTCATATGCTTGATCTATTTTCCACCTGTCAAAATTATTTGTTTCATCATTTCAAAATATATATGTTTGAATCATAGAATCATAGACTCCCTACAGTGTGGAAGCAGGCCATTCAGCCCATCGAGTCCACAATACCCCTCTGAAGATGGATACCTCTGCTAAGACCAAATGATAATGTAACCCAGGTATAAAATAATTCTTAAAAATCTCAATTCTCTGCATCGGACAAAAGGCTGATCTTTTCAAATTCTCAGCTCATTCTTTCAATTTAGTTTCCCAGTCAGCTAGCTTAATATCCATCCACTGATCCACTTGAGCATCCAGGTATTTCTCGGTCTCGCCCAGGATGATATACTGAACCTCTTATTTGCCAAGCTTCCATTCCTTCACATGGTTATACAAAAATGTCTTATCTTTATAAATGAAATGGAAACCCCAGTCTCCTTGATGTTAATTCGGAGACCTGTGTTGTGACAAAAGCGTTGAACAATCTTAATGTTCTTAGCCATCCCTGAGTGAGACCCACTAACTAGCGCGACATTGTCTGCGAAGGCCAAAGCTGTACAGTGAACAAATTCTCCCTTCAAATTCATAGTAGTGCCCGATCCTACTTCCTCCAGGGTGCTCATCAATGGATCCATAGCAATATTAAATAGAGAGGGAGACAGAGGATGGCTTTGTTTAACACCACGAGCTACTTGTATAAAATCAGTCTGAAAGTTATATTCCTCAACTGCTGACATATTATTCATATATAAATTTGTTATTAGTTTAATAAAATCTCAGGAGGGATATTCTTTGCAAGGCTCTAACAAGCATTTTGTGCCCAACTGAGTGGAATGCCTTTGCTAAATCAGTAAAAACCACCGCTAAATCCATCCTGTTCGTCTTGGCTCCCTTTCATAATATTCTGAAGAATCGCTGTATTCTCATTACAACCTGAAGTTGCTACCAGGAAGCCCTTCTGTCTTAGATTCATGTTGAATTCTATCGGGTTGATCTTTGAGTCAAAGTAGGCTTTACTTTGCTGGTTCTTCTTTCCCATTTGATGTGCTGCTACATAATTGGCCTCTTCACTGTCTCTATTAACTGTTGTAACCACATTTCTGACACAATACTGCTCACTTAGGATTAGACCAATCAGAACCCAAACAATCTCTCATGTCCCTTCCAGTCGTGAGTTTATAGGGATTGTAGCCAGTGAATGAGACTGCTGTATTCCTTACTGTCATCAGTAGATAAGGCCAGAACTACGTGCCATGTCGTTCTGTGATGTTGTACTGTCTTGGCCATCACATTTTTCAGTGTTCAAGTCATCCTTTCCACAGTTCCACTATCCAGTGGTCTGTAGGTTATGTGGAATCTCTGCCTGATTCCTAAGAGGGCCATGGCATTTTGCATTATCTGGGCTGTAAAATGTGTTTTTTGATCTGACTGTATACTCCGGGATAATCCCCGTCACGTAAACGCTCTTTCCCATAAGATTTTTGCGGTAATTTTGACTGAGTTTGTTCTGGTCGGAAAAGCCTCCATCCACTTGGTGAAAGTGTCCACTAGATATATTTGTCCCTCCCGGAGTCGGTGGGTCCTACATAGTCTACCTGTAAATTTGTCCAAGGCCATTCCGCTGGCCTGGTGTGCTGGAAAGCCCCTTTCTTTACGTGTTTATCGGGGCTATAATTGTGCATATAACAAGCAAATGGTGACGAGGTATGCAAAACCATTCAAGGTGGCTGTTGATACGAGTGATTTGGGTGTCGGTGCTGAACTCTTACAAGAAGACAATGAGAAGGTAGAAAGACCTATTGAGTCTTTCTGTTGATGAATATTTCACGATTGAGAAGGAGACCTTGAGCTGGGTGTTGGTGTTACAACATTTCAACATTTATATGTTGCACAAGAGGGTTGGGTTGCACTTGAATGGGAGGGAGTCCAGTATCCTTGTGGGGAGATTTGC